>NC_142169.1:70658154-70810870 GCF_029865625.1 Vigna umbellata
ATCATTGTATGAAAGTGATTTTCCTGTGAGATTTGGGATTGTGCTGTATTCTTCAAAATACATCTTGCAGTTAGAGAACTATTCTGCCAAAGAGGATCGAGATAAATTTGAGGACATATCTGATATGGTAATATGAACCTTTAATTGTTCGGAAATGTACACAACATCACAAAGCTCGTCTTTCAGGAAATTTTACTCTCAAGTTAGTGATGCATTATGTTTGCTGTTCCACTTTTCAGATTATACGTCTCTTCAGCTATATCAAGGGGAATCACAACACTCAATTAGCTTTTGAGTTTTTAAGCAATGTATGATTTTGTCTTCTGTGTTAGTTATCTTATGTTTACTGTTTATTTTCAATTAAATTATTTACATGCCAACATGATTGAAATCCAGAAGAGTACATATGATGAGAAAACTGAAGGATGCAGTTATATGTTGTACATGTACTAATCCACCAATCTTGCAATTGCCTTTCTAAGTTCAGACTTTTGGATCTCCCAAGTTTCTTCATCTGATCCAAAATTTCGAATTGACACCCTTGTTCTTCACATAATTTTTTTTTCATTTCTGTAGCTGTGTATTTTATTTTTTCTGTATGATTAGTTTGTAATAACTTCAAGGATTTAAAATATAGAGATCATGGGTCTAGTGTCTGGGTATTTCATTTACTCGTAAGTGGTTTCACTCTCTCTCCATCAACATAGAAAACAAGATAATCCTAATGCTTTCATACAATATATACCTATTTTGTCTCCAAGGTTTCAGTTTAACAAACTTTTTGTAAAATGGATAAAATGACATGACTGCATCATTTGTATATATGTTTTTTGTCAATACCTTTTTCATATTATTTTGAGTCATCTAGAACTAATATGTTTGCAATTAAACTGAAAGAACATTATCATAAATGTTTGTTTTGTAGGTTAACAAATTACGCACTGAATCAGATGATGGTCATCTTGAGCAGCACCATGTTGAAGGGGCATTTGTTGAAACAATATTGTGAGTTTTGCTGGACTTTTCTATTGATTACTGTACTTCTGATGTTTCTCTAATATGGTGCTTCTACTACTGTTTTTGGTGACATTCCTTGTTTATATCTATGGTATTGTTCCCACTATTCTTTGATAGGCCAAAGGTAAAATCCCCTCCACAAGAGATATTAGTAAAGCTGGAGAACGAGCCAGAGTTGAAGAAATTGTCACAAGAAAGCTCTATGCTTGCATTTAAGCTTGGTTTGTCTAAAACTGATTGTTCTCTGTTGATGAATGGACTTGTTATTGATCCAACTGAGGTACTTAAATTTTGAGTGTTTTCCTCTATCTCATCTTATTTCGGAACTGTTTTCTTTTTTTCTCTCTGTACAATTGCTCTTTTTTGTTTCCTCTAGTAATGGGGAGATAATTCAATTTTCAATATCTATACTGTTAGTTGTATCAATTCCAGAGCCTCCTATCCTATCTTAGTTACAGCCACTTTGAGGGTTGCATTAATTGTAGTCAGGGTGATTCATTAGTCTCAAATTGACTTGATATAGCAAAAGTAATATATATATATATATATATATATATATATATATAGTGGATGTGCAAATCTCACTTTAGAGTTAGTTGACCCCAAATTCTAACATTTTATTCTCTCTTCTCTCCGACTCACCACCTATAACAATTCTTTCTATGCTGCCATCATTCTGCATCACTTGCCACTGGAACCTTTCTCTTTGAAAAGGGGGACATAGGTATTTTAGGGTTGGGGTCAGTTCATCTATAGTCAAGCAAAGCAGCTGGGGGATACTTTATATGTAATATGTCCAAATCATCAATCCATCACATTAAGGTATAGAACCTGCCCTGCCATTATGGGGTGAGAGCAGTTCAAACAACATAGTATATGGAGGAATTCTTATAAAAATTTGGATTATTAGAAAAAAAATTAAGGTGACTTTTAATTCTTTGTAACTGATTTTTTTTTTTTTAAATTTTGGTGCTAATAATTAACCACTGCCATATTACTCTATAATTTTAAATATATTTTAGTAGTGTGCCTGATGTCTTATTTAACTTTGCATCTACTTTGGGAGCTCAACATTTGTTTCAAGCACTCACTTTTCATTATTAACTATAATTGATGTCAATGTGTCAATAGAGTGTTAATAAAGTGAGTTTTTCTGCCACTTATATATTTGCAATTTCTTTTACCAGGATGCCTTACTAAATGCCTTGAATGATGAGACTCAGAGAATACAGGAGCAGGTATACTTTGGACAAATAAAAGCTCACACTGATGTGTTAGCCAAGTTTCTGTCAGAAGCTGGTATTCAACGTTATAATCCTCGGGTATAGTATATTGATAATTTGCAACTTATGGCAAACTTGTATAATGATATTTCACTAATCAACATGTATTTGGTGTAGATTATTTCTGATACTAAACCAAGGTTCATATCTCTGTCTGCATTTCTTTTGGGAGAGGAATCTATACTGAATGACATTGAGTACTTGCACTCTCCTGGAAGTAAGTGGTTGATGTGTTAGAAATCAATAGTTTCATTCTTACATTCTTCTTTTTGTCTTAACAAGTGGATTGTTTGTATGCAACCCAGCAATGGATGATTTGAAGCCCGTGACACATCTTCTTGCTGTTGATATCACTTCAGGGATTGGGTTGCATTTACTTCATCAAGGCTTAAGTTATCTGGTTAATATGGATTTGCATTTCTGTTGAACATTCTTACTTTTAGGCCTTGTTTCGTAACGCACCAGCAGTTGGACCTACCCATTTAGTACTTCTAAATCTGAACATTTTTTTTATTTTCTCATTATGCAACAGAGAGAAGGGTCCAAAGATGCTCGTATAGGTCTTCTATTTAGTGGAAATTGGAGTACAAGTTCATTAAGCCTCCTTTTTGTGAAGGTTTTTGAAATCACTTCATCTTCATATAGGTTTGTCTTTTCATTGTAAAATTAGATGGCATTTAATTGGTTGATTTATAAGTATCTTGATTCTGTAGTTTTAGAAATTGTTTTTTGAAGTTGAAGTGTGGTTTTATATATATTGTGTGAATGATTGGGTTTTATGCAGTCATAAGAACAATGTGTTAGACTTCTTGGATCAGTTGTGCTTACTCTATAAGCAAAAGTACTTCCTTGAACCAGCTGTGGAAGTTGAAGGCCCTCAAAAATTTATTGATAAGGTCTGTGAGCTTGCTGAGGCCAATGGGTTACCATCTGAGAGTTATAGATCTGCCCTTCTAAAATTTTCTGCTGATGAAGTAAGAAGGCATTTAAACAAGGTATTTCTGGTTGCTTTCCCATTGAAAAAATCACATTTTGGTACTCCGACCCATCCACGCTTCTGTCACATCTTACCTTTACATATATTCATTTGATTGTAGTACCTTTCAGAAATCGTTTTATGCTTCTCTTTCTCCCTTTCATCTGTTTTTCCACTGTTCTAGAGTCCATATCAGCCTTTTGCTGGCTATTTTTCTTTGGTAACCATATAATCCTTTAATGAAATTTCTTGCTGTCAGGTGGGAATTTTCTTGCATAGACTACTTGGGTCTGAATCTGATGTTAATGCAGTCTTTACTAATGGAAGGGTAAGATTGCTTGGTCTCTGATTATTTCATAGAGTACTCAGTTTCTATGGTGTCCGTCCATGATATTTGAGTTTGATTAATTTTTCATCAATGATAAGATCTGTCTGTTATCCTGGGTTAACCTTTAGCATTTGTGTTATAGGTAACTTACCCTATTGATGAAAGCACATTTTTGAGTGCTGATCTGCTTCTTCTTGAATCAATAGAGTTTAAGCAGAGAACAAAGCACATTTTGGAAATCATTGAAGAAGTAAAGTGGCAGCATGTTGACCCTGACATGTTGACAAGGTTCCTTGATCTTTTCACTATCTATTTTGGATCTGTTTTCTATGGTTATTGCTTCGTGTTGCATTTATCATCCTCCCATCACAAACTTTCATTTTACATTTTGCCTGGTATTGAAGAAAGTGAGTGTTTCTTAGTATATGACTATGTGGATTACATTACACCAGTTATTTTCTCTATATAAATAATCATACCCCAGTTCTGATCACATAAAGGTTATCCGGATCAGCATTCTGAGGGCCTTATGTTTTTTATTGCTCAGAAGGATATTATATAATAGTAATAATAATGATAGTAATAATAAATAATAATAATAATAATTATAATAGTGGTACCCGAGGTACCTAAAAGTGTTGCTTTCATATCTCCAAAAGAGTAAATAAACAAGGACTATCTAGTTATAGTGTATTTATATGCAATGCAGTGACATATAAATAAACTTTAACCAGACTTCTACATAAAACATCTCTACCACCTATATTCATTGATAAGTACATCTGACTACATATGGGGACCATATGTAAATTTCACTTGTGTGGTCTTCTGAGCTATATGCACGAGTGAGAAACAAACATAATGTGATTCCATCATTAGGAGGGAAATTGTAGTTTAGAACAAGTGCAAGTTTAGCAACACTTTGCTTGACTGTTACCCATTTTTAGTCTGTCTTCTTTGCAGTCCTCAGTTAGATGTTTTATATCTGAAACTATTTGTTCATATACTAAGATTTTGTTCAATTGTTTTGAGAAATCCTTACAGAAGTTCATGAAGCATTATTATTATTACTTCGTTTTCTTTTTCAGTCATTGATAGAAAGTTTGCAAATATTATTTATCCAATCTTTATCTATGTTCAGAAAATATGACAATTCTTTAATCTTTCCTTGTGTACTTTTGTAGCAAATTCATTAGTGATATTCTCATGGCTGTATCCTCTTCAATGGCTACAAGGGAGCGAAGTTCTGAAAGTGCCCGTTTTGAGATTTTGAATGACAAACATAGGTAATTTTTTTTAGTTACGATATACCAAATTAGATAGAATTATGAGTAGAATATTAAAGGCTTGTTGTTCTGCTTGAATTTATTATTCTTTAAATGTTTATTCATGTCTGGATTGCTGACTTAAATTTAGACGGTATAATTATATAATTTTAATAGTTTAATACTGTTGTTTTGTGCAGTGCTATCATTCTACATAATGAAAATTCTAGCATTCACATTGATGCTTGTCTCGATCCTTTAAGTCCAACCAGTCAGAAGTTGTCTGGAATTCTAAGAGTTTTGTGGAAATACATTCAACCCAGCATGAGGATTGTTTTGAATCCATTGGTTTGTTGATATCTCTAGTTCTATATCCACTTTTATTTTTTATACATTTTGGTTTTCTGTTCTGCAGCTTATTCCTTCTTTAATTGTCTTCTTAGGCCTTTTGAATAGAAATAATATAGAAAAAAGGAATTGTAATATTTTGTCTCTTTCTATCATCTGGAATTTGAGCATGCAAAAGCAAGTGTTGTTGGTGTGGTTAGTAAGCTGAGACCCCCTTAAATCTGGTTTTACTAAGGTCCAAGGTCATCTATTATTATGTTTTATGTCTGATCTTTTCGGTTGACCTTTTTTGCATTTCTATTTCTACCCAAACTGGTATTACGATTTTGCTTACTCCTTTATGCATTTATGTCCGTATAAACTTGCAAAAATAGCTATTTATTCTACATTGGAAATTTGTTAGCTCGTAATTGTAATAACCTATTTTATTATATGAAATTTGGAAAACACAATTTGAATTAAGAGTATAATATTTTTCCTTTATTCCAATCATGGAGATAAGACTATATACATATTACCCTTTGAAGACTTCACAGTTGTAGTTGTAGTGTCTTTGAAAGTGAGTTTAGCCTAAACTTAACCTTAAGAAAGTGGTTTGTAAGGGAGGATTGAATGCATTTACATATTATATTTTGGCACTATCTTTATCTAATGTGGAACTTGGGTTTTTCCTAATACTCCCCTCACATTCAACACTATTGGGGCTTTATACGTGTATAATATGGTGAGTTTTAATGGATCTATGTTAGAATGTGCTTTAGGTCTACCTCAAGATGATAAAGGTGAGTCTCCACTTTTATATTGTATGTTGACACTATCTCTAGTTGATGAGAGTTGAGTTTTTTGCAATATGGTTGAAACTTATTTGTCTCATGAAACAATTGTATTCCTTTTAAGAGTACAGGTATCATAAACCTCCTGTCATTGCTCTACATTTGGCTTATATTGATCCTTTGACTTAGATTTATAATAAAAAATGTCTCATTTGTACAGTTAGCTATATTTTCTTAGTTTGCTGATCACATAATGAACTGATTTTGAATGTCGTTTTCATTTCATTTCAGAGTTCGCTTGCTGATCTTCCTCTGAAGAACTACTACAGATACGTAGTACCATCAATGGTATATATTGCACTTACGGCTTGTAGTTAATTCCAGATTACATTTGAGGTTTGGGTTCTTAGGTTTTATCACTTTTGCAGGATGATTTTAGCAGTGCTGACTCTTCAATCAATGGCCCAAAAGCATTTTTTGCTAACATGCCATTATCTAAGACACTCACCATGAATCTTGATGTTCCAGAACCTTGGCTTGTTGAGCCTGTTATTGCTGTGTATGTATTTTCTTTAACATCCATTGGATATTAAATCATTCCCGAGCCTCCACCTAACAACTAAACAATTTAGGAGAGTTGGTCCTATACATTACCCTATAAGATTGAGCTAGTTGGTAGTGGCTCATGAATTACTTCATATGTACATGACTATATGCTAATTTACTGATTTCTTGATTCTCCTTTTTTTCCTATTCATTGTGTGGAAGTAGGGAAAGGTAAATGACAGATTTGGAGTAAATCACATTCGTCTCCCTCTTTTAAATTTTAATTCACCTTTATTCTCTGCTTTAATGACTTTTATGTTAAACTGCTCTAGACATGTTTGATGGTATACTTTACCTGAACAGACCCTTATCCTCAATAATATAAGAGCATGTGATTAATTTGAATAAACACTTATCTTCTTTAAAATGCTGTATACTGCAAAGAAGAATAAATTTATGCCACTGCATCTAAAGATTCTAAATTTGACTTGGTTCATAGTTGGCTTAAGCTATGAATGTTTGTTGAAAGGACAAATGACAAAACAGGTCACGTAGGATGGTACCATATTAAGGAGAGAAAAATCGAGAAGGAATATAATGGAAAAATCGAGAAGGAATATAATGAATTCCGTGTATTGGGTGTACACAAGTATTTTTTTTTATAATAAAGAGATAATAATAGTAATGAATGAAATCAATATCTAATAATGAAAAATATAGTAAGATATTTACCTACCAAATCATATCATGTCTTCCTATTTGATGTAATCAAATCATATCTCTTAACACCACTTTTGTGAAATTTAACTTTCTTTATGGTTTGTCATGCTGCAGTCATGACCTGGATAACATTCTGCTTGAGAACCTTGTTGACACAAGAACATTGCAAGCAGTTTTTGAGCTTGAAGCTCTTGTCCTCACAGGTAAAATTGCATTTTGTTTATTTATATAATCATAATAAAGCATTAATTGTTAAGTAGTACATTCTAAGAATGCATTGTTCTTTTCAATTGTTCATATATTAGGTCATTGCTCTGAGAAAGATCATGATCCTCCTCGAGGTCTTCAGCTTATTCTTGGAACCAAAACTACACCCCATATATTTGATACCATTGTGATGGCTAATCTTGGATATTGGCAAATAAAAGTCTCTCCTGGGGTTTGGTTCTTGCAGCTTGCTCCTGGTAGAAGTTCTGAGCTGTATGTTTTGAAGGGAGGTGCTGATGGAATTGAGAACAAACAGTCATCGAAACTCATTACTATTAATGATTTACGGGGTAAAGTAGTTCATATGGATGTCGTGAAAAGAAAGGGCAGGGAACATGAGAAGTTACTTGTTTCTGATGATGAGGAGGAGGATCTGCAAGAAACGAAGAAAGTGAGTGCTTGCATTTAAAATCTGTTATCTGAAAGTTATTTTTGTGTCAAAGTAAAAGAAAGAAAACGTTATCCTTTAAATGCAAAAGCAAGTTCAAATCCTCACATATTTCTTCATTGTTTTTTTGCAGGGAAGTGGCTGGAATTCTAATTTATTGAAATGGGCCTCTGGTTTCATTAGTAGTAATGAACAACCCAAAATTACTGAAACCAATGATGCTACAGTGAGTTTTTTTACCTATTTCTTCATCCTGTCCCTTTTGAACCGATTGATTTGCTCTTATTTGGTTTCCTTCAAAATATCATTTAGAAATTCTCAAGAACACATCTAACAACAAACCCGGTAATGTGTTATAAAAATTTGATCTGATTTGTGTTGTATTTGTGATTGAATACTTTTCTAGTTGTTATTACAAAAACTTTTTTAAGTCTGAAGTTTGTTCATTTAAATTTTGATAGATCGAATGAAATTAATAGTTAATTTATTTTTATAATTTATTCCTCGATTTCAAAAGTCTTTTGTCTTTAATTTATTCCTATATAGAATAAGAAAATATCGAAATTCTTGATAAATATGTTAATGTTTGTTTATTGAGTCATCCCTTACATGTTTTTTGGATGTCCCCATCCCGTCACTGCTACTAGCCTTGCTAATGTGTCCAATCCATCGCATATATCATCAACATAAATGGTAAATTTTGAAGTATTTTTTAACTTTCTGGTTGCCTTCCCTTTTGCACTTTCGGCTTCTATTTACTCCATTACTCCCAGAGTTTGACTGACCTTTTTGCATCATAGGACAAAGTAAAGGGTGGACGTCGTGGAAAAACTATTAACATCTTCTCAATTGCTTCTGGACACCTGTAAGTGGTTCTCTTATATTAACTTGATATTATAATTTGCTTTTAATTATGGATGAAAGGCACCTGTTGATTCCGTTTCCGTTTTCTTTGAATTTTGAAAATTAAGAAATGTTTTCATTGATCCAAAACCTCTTAAGGTATATTGATGGAATTGTCACGTGTATCTTGCTTGCCAAAATGTATCATGGCATCAATTTCATGTGATAAAACTTGGCCTGTTTTCTGCTCCTTTATGAATTTTTTCTACCCCATCTCCCTATCTTACAGACATAGGTGGTGGGAGGTTTGTCTGATGGTGTGAAAATAACTTATATCTCCCATAACTTTTTTTGTCCTTCTTCTCTACGTGGATAGAGGCATTTATAACCTAGTGGAACAAGATTACTGTTGTTGATGTAGTTATTTCCTTTGTATCATCACAAATGCAATCTTCACCTTTGTTTTTATGTTCATGTATTTTGCCAGATATGAACGCTTTCTAAAGATTATGATTCTAAGTGTTCTGAAGAATACACATCGCCCAGTAAAATTCTGGTTCATAAAGAACTACCTCTCTCCTCCTTTTAAGGTTATAAATTTACCCATCACTTGCCTCAATGTTTTCATTATTTGTATATAGGAGCTTTAAAATGGAACTAATGAGTTTGCTCCTTAAACTATTTGCTTATGTCTTAACAAACAGGATCTGATTCCTCGCATGGCTCAAGAGTATGGTTTTGAATGTGAACTAATCACTTACAAATGGCCTACATGGTTGCATAAGCAGAAGGAAAAACAGCGAATAATTTGGGCATATAAAATTTTGTTCTTGGATGTCATTTTCCCCCTTTCCTTAGAGAAGGTATCATGACTTTCTTCTTCAACTTCAAATCTCACGATTTTGTTTTATTGTCTTCTGCAATCTTTATGTCTTGGTGTTACATGCACCACACAATGTCTTTTGCAGGTCATTTTTGTGGATGCTGATCAGGTTGTTAGGACTGACATGGGAGAACTTTATGACATGGATATAAAAGGAAAACCCCTGGCATATACTCCATTTTGTGATAACAATAAGGAAATGGATGGCTATCGGTTTTGGAGACAAGTAAATACCATTGTTGAATTTCAATCGCTTTGATATTATTTGTATTTCTAGTCATCGTACATGAATTCTTGGGTTAGATGCAGCATATGATGCTAACTTCTATGTTGACCTTGTGGTATAGGGTTTCTGGAAGGATCATTTGAGGGGGAAACCATACCATATTAGGTTGGTGTACATCTTGAATCTTTTATGAATAAAGTTGGAGTTATTTCAGTTCTCTGATTGTTGCTTCCATTTTTGTTTGCAGTGCTTTATATGTTGTTGATTTGAAGAAGTTCCGAGAGACTGCAGCTGGGGATAATCTTAGAGTTTTCTATGAAACCCTTAGCAAGGATCCAAATAGTCTTGCCAACTTGGATCAGGTTAGAGTTTTGAGTCAGTACGGTAGCTCTTTTTTCATTATTTAGTTGTGGAAAAGTCACTTGAACTTACAAGATGAAGTATAGTTGAATGGTTTGTATAATTCCAACATATAAATGACTCGACATGTGAGATCTCAGTTCATGGTAAATGACTGCTTTTCTATACTGAAAAATATTGATTATGCTTTAAACTGAAACTTTGTAAGATTGACGGCATTGAGGTTCAATCCCTAAACCAATTAGTCGCTAAAGCTCTACTACCACGCAGAAAAAGAAACCTAACCTAAAATTGTTAGCTGTTAAATGAGGGTCTTGGAATAGCAATTTAACTTAAACGTAGATGCTGATGCCTTTTCCAATTATAACTTAATCTTGTTCTTTTTGGAATGTGAGCATGCTGTACCTTTTGTGAACTTTAAGAAAACCATTATAGCTTCTATGTTTGTCTTCACCTTTAAATAAAGTTGTAGGCCCTTGTTTACTGTGATTAAGTTGTACGTTTTTCTTTGATGTGGTTTTATGTTCCTTTATTGATATGAACGCGCTTTAATTTACTTCCAATGTGCTGAAATTTGTACTCTTCTGGTTCAGGATCTTCCTAATTATGCTCAGCATGTTGTGCCCATTTTCTCTCTGCCACAAGAATGGCTTTGGTGTGAGTCATGGTGTGGAAATGCTACAAAATCAAGGGCGAAAACAATTGATCTGTGCAACAATCCCATGACAAAAGAACCCAAACTTCAGGTGAAAATACTTTATGTTGTAAATTTGCTGCACAGATCCTTGATTCCATCATTTTTAACTCACCTCTCCACTTTGACTTTTAGGGTGCCAGACGAATAGTATCCGAGTGGCCGGACCTTGACTCGGAGGCGAGTAAATTCACTGCAAAAATCTTAGGTGACGATCTGGAACCGTTTCCATCCCCTGATCAATCAAAGGATTTGATTATTGAAGATGCATTGAAGGAGGATTTGGAATCCAAGGCCGAGTTGTGAACATGACAGACAGACATTTTGTGCAAGTCAAAGTTCCAAAAAGAATGTGATCGTTGATGCAATTTGGCTCCCAAATGACATATCTTTCGTGCCCGACTGGTATATTTCCATTCCACCAAACACAATTAACAACAGTGGAATGCAATGAAGATTTGCCTTCTCTGTTGACCAGTTTTAGGATCATAAAGAAAATTTTGATTCGAGAAATGTTAGTGAATTTTAATTCCGACGTAAATGCATTATTTAAGGCGGACATGATTGGCAACAAATGCCACCGTCTATACCTCGGTAACCAACCCCCTTCTCCCTTTTCTTTTGTTCTCTTCAAGAATAAAGTTTTTCAATGCAGGGGATCCTGTACCCCATAATTTCTTCTATCCCCTCAATTTTTCAAAATGACTAATTTTATTCTGTAAACTTTTCGGAACAAAATGTTTTCCATTTTTCTGTAAAACCTTGAGCGGAGATGAAATGCCGCTTATTTTGAATCGGTAATTCACTTAAAGAGATTGTTATGTTAGTTGTTGAATTGTGTAAGATTGAAAAGTAGTGTTTGGTTAACTTTTTTTCGCTGTAATCAGATAGAGACAAGGAGATTTTTGTTCATTTGAGTGCAATGATGTTAAACTATAACATTCGACCAAATTACAAAGGATTTTCTATGGCAGTTGCATATTTAGTAATGAATGAGGGTTATTGCAAATTGTTTATCTGATAATATTACCATTTTTATCAACATCAATCTTTAGGGTAGATGATATCAAAGCCATGATGATATCGTAAACAGCTTAACTTCAAATAAACTAGTTCACCTGGGTTGTTTTATCATGGCTGTTGCTTTTGACGTGATCTTGAGGTGGCCATGTCCAAGGCTATATTTTTGAATTTATGCCGTTCTTCTGAAAGTTGTAGAATGCTTGTTCTTTTGGGGGGACAATATAGATAAAGCATTCTCAGATTTTTATTTAATTTTTGATCTGTGATCATGGGTCTGACAGTTGAAATCCTCGTGGGAAAGTGATCAAATGAGAGGAAGTGACATGGACCCAACTAAACAATGAGATGAGATGATATGGATCCAACAAACAAAATGAGACCAACTGAAGGATGTTTGTGACTTTGCATTTGAGTTATAGATAATTTCTCAACATTATCACGCTCAGAATGACAAGATAGAAATGTGCTACCCATTGACAATCTGGAGGATTCTAACACATTTTTAAGAGGCCTTTTGATGCTTAGTGATGTAATTAAGAGTGTAATTTTATTTTAGTCATTACAAAATGTTTATTTAGTCTTAAAAAATTGTGACTGCTTCGAATAGGCATGTGCACTAGCAAAATCATTTCCAAGTACATATATTTTCTTGATCCTTTCTATTTTGAACAATTGATTTGATGCTTTTTAATAGAATTAGTCAGCTTTCAAAATTAATAGCTATTAAACTCAACTAGATGGCTGAAAAAATTTCAAATTTCAAAAGTTACAAATTCTTGAGGCATTAAAAAATAATCCAAACCTTAGGGAAAAAAATGTATGCATTCTGGAGTATCGGTGCTCAATTTGGTTTGAGGAAGATAGGCCAGCAACTGAATGTGTAAAGTAGACTTGGAGGTTGGTTGCTGCCATCTTTTCTCACCATAATTTAAATTTAAATCTTGAAGTAAAACAGAAAAGAATGCACCAGAAGAGCTTAATGGACACCTCTCAAATCATGGAAGTGCCTCCTTCTAACATCCATTGGGCAAATTCTTCCTACACACTGGTTCCATGATGTGAGAGGTAGGAAACACACTGTGCAAGAAGAATTAAAGTTAGAGGACAATGCAACACTATGGTTCCTGCACACTAGTTTTTGCCATTATGTTTCCTACCTTCAAATATAAGTTTATTCAAATATTTTTTGAGATTTAAGGTACCCGGTTTACAGAGCCTATCAGGAAGTAGTTTCACTTCTACCTTTGGAATGATGATGCCAAGTTAGAGGGCTTGTTTTAGTGTTGCTTATAGCAAATATGTCAATCTGTGGGAAGATACATGCATGGATTAAAGAACTTGAGGCTGATTAATATTTAAATACTCAGCATTTAAAAATCATTAGCTCAGCTAATATGAAATATTAAATAGTTTGAATTCAAGTACTTAACAAAAAGGCTGATTGATTGAGCAGCCCTTTATTTAATGCATACATACATAAGCATAAAAGTGCACTAGATTGACTTGAGAAAAAGTATGAATGCAGGAAGGTTATCGAGAAACAAAGTAAAAATTGCACCAAGAACAAATATCAAAATAAAAGCAAACATGATTTTAACAATATATACAAAGGTGATTGGATTGGATACGCTCCTTGCAGTACCCGGGACACCTGCAACCTGGGATAAGAAAGTCAAATAAGAGGAAAATAACTTTTGATTTTAAATAATTTGATTAAGGTAAAATAGATGTTTGCTTTTAAATAATTTGATTAAGGTACAATTTTCATTACATTTAGTTAAATATATGTTTAGTATTTTGTTCTCTCCTATTAGTGTATACTGATCTGCACGGTTAGTAGTAGTTCTAACGGTAGCGTTTGTTTTTAGGCATTGGTATTGTAGCAGTGTGGTTGGGAGCCACTCATTCTCTTCCTATATAGACCTCTCTGTATTGCGTTATCCTTAATGAAATTTCTCACTGAGTCTTAAACACGAAGTTTCATTTTTTTCAAAATGCTCTATATATGCTGTCAAGAGATTGTTCTCAGCTTTCTCTCTGCCATTGAATAGCTTCTTGCAACATCCATTCATACCCATCCATTCTTGACTCCATATTCGTGTTCACCATACCCCTCAAATTGCACCACAATGCCAAGATCGTTGTTCTAAATACCAGTTGATAAAACTGATATTAGAATAGGAAAGAAAATATACGATCTTGAATTTTGTTGCCCTCCTTAAGTCCAAAATGAGGAGAAATGGAGTCAAGGAATAAGAAGAAAACTGCAGTACACAATACAATCAGAGGTTAGTCGAGAGAACCTCACTCTCCAACTATCCTTCTATTTTTCTTCTAGCAAAAAGGTTCTCCTCCCAACTCTCCTGGAAGTATTTAAAATAGTTCAGATACGGCTGTACAAGCTACCTTACCTTTTGCTTCTTTTATACGATATATCAAACCTATCAAAGATCATGCTAGATGACGTCCTCAAAGAAGATGGATTCTACAAGGTTAGATGAAGCCTTCTGGGAGTATCAGACGATACTACAAGGGTAAACAAAAATCGCTAATCGATTACATCTTATGTACCTTATTGTTCGTAATAATAGAAGCTTGCAGCAGAAAGAAGCAAGAAAAAGATCAAGAAAAACAAGAAGTACGTCATAGTATCTTGGTTTACTTAGATAGTATCATTTTCACAGGGAACTCTCCTTTTTTAATTCAAAAATTGATCACTCAATGAATTTGATCTTCGCCCTAAAAAAACTTGGCCAGCTTGATTACTTTTAGGCATTGAAGTTACTCGACTTTCTGATGGCTCTCTACTACTCAGTAATATATTCACGATCTTCTTCTACTAAATCCAGTATGACCAATTCTAATAGTATGTCAACTCCATTGATTTGGGGCAAAAGAATTCCAAAATAGGATTGTATTATGTTTCTGATCCTACTTTGCGTGGCTATTGACAGCTACAATATGCAATCAATGAAAGATCAGAAATTGACTAAACCACTAACAGTCTTAAATTTTTTTCTCCAACCCCTAGAATCACACTAAGAAGCAATTAAGAGGGTCCTTAGATATCTCCCAGTTTCAATTTCGCCATTGCTTAACATTTACAGCCAGAATCTACTCACTACTCTCCAAATTCAATGTTACTGAGACACTGACTGGGCTTCCAATTACAATGATCACTGGTCAACCTACAGTGTCATTTTGCTTTGGCCTAATCTAATCTCCTGGTAGCACAAAAAGCAAACGGTTGTGACCACCTCTACTGCAGTTGAATAGTTTACCCATACTGTAGCTCCCACATAAATCTCGTCAATTGAAACAGTCTCCTAAGCTTCAAGTTTCTGCCACACTAGCTCCTACCAATAAACTGGAATTAGAAGTCAATCTCGGTTTCTGGAATTAAAAAGCAAATTATCTCATCCTACCTGAGCTTGAGAGAGGAATATTAGTGTATACTGGTCTGTATAAAACACCCCAGCTATTGTACAGCAGACGACTGATTGTCAGCTGCTATTAATCAGTTAGTATTAGTTTTAAGTTATATTATAACAATTGCATCTTAGGTTTTGCTATTGTAACAGTGTTCTGATGACCTATATATATTGTTGTCTAAGAATAATGTGTAATATAAATATATATATATATGGGCAAAATTTACATAGTACTTCCTTCAGTTTAAAAATAAACTTACTAGCCCCGGTGCCTGCATTCTCATCTGTTGAAATTGTCCATTCCTCACTTCTGAAAACAACAAAACAGAACGTTTAAATAATTATACATTCTTTTTACAACCATACCCATTCATAAAATTAAAACATACTGACATGATAAATTGCTTTCCACATTCCTCGGGTTAAATTTTGTTTTACATGCAAAATCTTTTAACTCGTTCTTATGAAATGACACTACGTCTCTTTTAGTTACAAATACTACTAACCTGCTTTTAGACCCTAACAAGAATAGCTTCACTTAAAAATCAACTTTAACCGAAATCAATTTCATTCAAAATAAATTTTGCTAATGCTCACCCAAATACTCTGTTATAGTTATAGAAATAAGGAATTGGTCCAATATAATTAGAAATATGGTTATAATTATAAAAGTAAGGAGTTGATCTTATATAATCAAGAATATTTAGATTATATGACTTGTTATTCTAATAACACCATATTTAATCTCTTTCCTAACATTGTCAATCTTCTTCCATCACTACCAGATGACTCTGCCATAACTAAAGTGCTTCTTCTGCTACTGGTATATCCATGTGACTCACAACCTACTGATATTCTAGTACGGGATCCATCTTGATAATGATATAATGGAGGTCATGCCTAATCCTTCCTTGACACCATTTCCCGTACTGAATCCATTTTCATCGGAAAATGATGGGCCTATTGTAATTCGTAAAGGTATTATACTTATAACCCTTCTGCCTACTATACAAACCTCAGTCATCATAGGTATTTTGTCCTCGTTATCTTCTATTCCTTTTCCTATGTCTCCAGGTGAAGTTTTATCTCACGTAGAGTGGTGGCAACCAATGATTGATGACATGTGTGCCCTTCAAAGTAGTGGTACTTAGGAGTTGGAATGTTACGAAGTGATGACAGGGTGATGTTGATCATTCTTTGTTCTATTGTTATTCTCTCCAAGAATCTATTTCTCTCATTGTATATGTGGATGACATTGTCATCACAGGTAATGACAAGGAGGGTATTGCATAATTAAAACAATATATTGCTCAAAAGTTCCAAACAAAGATCTTGGACACTTTAGGTATTTTCTTGGTCTAGAAGTAGCACAATTCAAAAATGGTTTGATGATATCTCAATGAAAACATGCTCTAGACATTCCAGAAGAAACAAGAATGATAAATGCTAAGCCTGAAGAACACCAATGGATCCAAATATTACATTTGTAATTGACTCAGGAGAACCTTTTTCTGATCCTGCAAGGTACAGAATGTTAGTTGATCCTAATTACCTCATTATGACTCATCCTGACATCACTTTGCAAAGTGAGTGTGGTAAGTCAATTTTTAAACTCTCCTTGTCAACATCATTGAGATGTAGTTGTACGGATCCTAAACTGTATTAAGAAGGCTCCTAGAAAATGAATCATTTATGAAAATATGGAAAATACTCATTGTTGGGTATTCTGACAACTGAGCATGGTGACCAAGTGGTAGGCACCCGAATTCAAGATATTGTGTTCCTGTTGGATGTAATTTAATATTTGGAAAAAAATAAGAAACAAAATGTTGTGGTAAAGTCAAGTGCAAAATGTTGTGAACTAATGTGGCTAAAACAACTCATAAAACTTAAATTTGGAGAAATTTCCGAATGCACCTTGTATGTGACAACATTACATATTGTTTGTAATCCTGTCTTTCATTACAACAACATTACATATCGTATGTAATCCTATCTTTCATGAAAGACCAAACGTATCCACCAAGTCTCCAAGAGAACCACTTAATGGTTATATTTGCAATAAGTTAGATACATAAACTTGAAGGAGAATATTATAATTATAGAAATAATGAAATGATCTTATATAATCACGAGTATTGCTAGATTATATATATATATATATATATATATATATATATATAACCATAAAATATGATATTTTTATTACTAGAAAAATCAAATCTTCTTTATTTATTATATTAATATTATTTTTTTAATATAAATAAAGCAGTCATATTTGAGAAACACTCGATTTTAGGTCAATATTTTTGTTTTTTAGGATGCACGTTAGCGATATCAATAACATCATATACTTGGTATCTTCCTTTTTCATTTTGTTGAGCTTGGAGAACAAATAACTGAATAATTTTCTGAAAATCTACTTAAAACATGTAGGAAAAACTTTTCCGAAAATACTTTAGAAGAGAAAAATAAGAATAAAAAGGTAATTCTCATAAACTAAATTTATCATTGCAACATCAATGTTTGGTAAGCGAGGTCCTAAGAAACAAAGAGCCTACTGTACTTGCCTGAAGAAAGATCAGTGAGGGTTACAGTTTGGAGTTTCCAACCATCACCAAAGTCAGAAAGAAATGATGTGGGGCCAAATGCGATGGGTTCTTCTCCATCCTTCACTGCTTCTACGTGCGACGCAGGCACCACCTTTCCCTTCAACTTCCGATTGATAAGTGCCACCGCAAACCCCGCGTCGGTCCCCATCGCGAACCGCCGTTTCATCCCAGAACTTGCGCAATTAACCTCCACGTACTGCTGCTGTTTCGTTTCCACATATCAGAATCAAATTGAATCACTATGGACGTTAACATAATCAGAGAGAACAAGAGAGTACAGGAGTTGGTGGAGGAGTTCTCCGCCGTGGGGGTGACGGCGACGGTGACGGTGACGACTGATTAGCCATTTTTGTTCCGTGTTTCTCACACCCACTTTTGTTATTTGGGAATTAGTTTTGGATCGTAAATGCCTGACATACTCTGACCTCTTTTTTATTTTCTTTTTCTTTTAGGGATTATTTCTGTCTTCCTTGTAAATCTTTTTGTGAAATAGTTATATTTTTCCTTTTTTTTTCTCCATTCAGTTTTTGTTTATTCCTCACATTTATATTTGTATTACTAATTCAACAAACTTAAATTTCTTTAAATTTCATATTACCATAAAATTATAAATATTATTAATTCAACCATCTTAAAAAATATGTTCAACACATGTATTACTTATTTCTAAGTTAAAACCTACTTATATTTATTTAAATTCCATCTTAAAATTACTACAAATATTAATTCATAATACAATATATTATAAATAGTTAAAAAATACGTTATTTAAATTCCATCTTAAAATTCCTAAAATTATTAATTCATAATACAATATATTATAAATATTTAAAAAATATATCACACTTGCATTTACGTTAATAATAATAATAATAATAATAATAATAATAATAATAATAATAATAATAATAATAATAATAAATGAGAGGAGCTCTGAGTGACAATTGAGAAGAAAAACAGAGTATGTGAAATAGCTGTTTTTTATGTCATTACTAAATTAATAAATATGATATGAAATATATACTAACGATTCCATAATATCATTTAAAACAAGGGTAGGTGTATGCATTAAGTTCAAGGGCCACACTTTTTTTGTTTTATTTGAACATACTACGTAATATTTTACTCTCATAAAAATACACGTCTGCCGCCTCATAATTATTCTTAACTAAATAAAAATATTTAATAATTTATTTAATGTTTTTACTAGTTCCAACATGCATTGACAGAGTCAGCATAACCAAAAATGAATGAGCAACTTTATTTTCATCGAAGAGTTAACATACAATTTATTACATGTTGTCGGCAAAACTAATCATAGCGTGTCTTTGAATCAATGGATCACTGAAATGCTCTTATCTTTTTTTAATTAATCAAAATCATTAATACGACGAAAATACGTAAAGATAAGAATAATTTGTTTATCAAGTTTATTATATTTTATATTTAGTTTAGTTCCTCACCTAGTTGTTGTTTTTTTTGGACATAATTTAATACTTAATACAGAACAAGATCCTTGTTGTCAGATTAAAATTACATGTCCCAAATTTCGTGTTTTGTTCTTAACTTAAAAGTACAATAATCTGTTTACATTTCGTGATAAAATATTATTTTAAAAATTACGCAATAGATGAAAATAATATTAATAAAGGAATAAATAAATTAGAATATTTATTTCAAAGAAAAGTATACTTGAAAAAGAATGAAGAAAATATTATTTTTCATAAGGCGTACCTTATCGTATATTTTGATGTGACATGGTCACAATACAGTTATGTAAATTATGTCTGATAAGACAATAGAAGTTATTATTTTTCTTCTAAATATGTTATTAAACATTAATTTACATATATATAAATATTTTATTAGTCAAAAGAATAATTTAATAGATGATGTGAATGTGATAAAAGATATGGTCGGTTAGTTTACGACCTTGGATTGGTGGGTGTGTCACAACATACAATGACTACTACTACTTTCTACATATATTTATGGCACTATAAAATAATTAATTACCTCAAAATTGTGAAAAAGATAAATTAATATATAATTCATCAAAATAATATTGAAATCAAGTTTAAGTATATTAGACTGGTTATTATATTTTTACATAAAATATTAAGAAGAATATTATTTAACTTATTATCATATTTTAAATTATTAGTATAATAATAAAATTATGTTAAATTTTTAATATTCTTTTCGTTAGTTCTACGATTATATTTGTTAAATAAGTTAGAAGTGAGATAATAATACTCATTTTCTCTCACACAAGTGATATAATATAATTTAAGAAATCTTAAAAATAACTTGAAAAAACAAAATATTTAAATTATCTTATATTACGACTCGTAAAACTATTAGATAGAGAAATAATATTGTTATACACATAAAACTTTTATATTTATTTAAAAGTATTTTTTTCTTTTTTTAACTTTTCTTTTAAATATAAAAGTTTATTTTTTATAATTATTTAATATTTTTAACTGTGTCAAATAAATGTAAAAATATATTATTTTACCTAGAGCTGTCAAAACGGGTCACCCGGCCTAACCCACCATGGGTTAGTCACTTAGTGAGTCAACCCAACCTGGCTCATTTATTAGCGAGCCAGAAAAATTCAAACCCAGCCTGACTCATCATGGGTTGGTAGGTAAACGGGTTGGTTCATTGACTCACTTAATTACAATCTATTTTTAAATATAAAAAATTGCAAACTTTCTATAATTTAAATCTAAAAAAATTTCACTCCTAATACGGGTGTTTAATTAATTTTGAAAATAAGGAACTTAAATAATTTTTTTAAGCAAAAACAAAATAATAAATATTTTTTTATAAAATTAAAATTAAATTTTAATAAAATAAAATTATGTAGGTGGGTTGGTGGGCCAACCCGACCCACCATAGATTCAACCCGCATGAGCCGGATTTAAATCTGACTCACATAAAAAGATACAATCTTTTCAAACTCAACCCAGCTCAAACATGTGGTGGACCGGATTGACTCGCAGATTGTGACCCATTTTAACAGCTCTAATCTTACCATTACTCTATCTATTAAATATAATAAATACAATAAGAATAAAACTAATTAAAAATTCATTTGAAAGAGAATATTGAGGTGAATATGCATAGCTTTAATTTAGAATAAATTTGATTTGTTAATTTAATTTGAAGAAATGTGTTGATAGATGGTTAGTGAAGTTGGAAGAAGGTGCTAAGGAAAGTGGAGAATTTGAATTTTGTGAATTGTGATTGGTCTTCGAATATTGTTTTCTCATCTTATCAAAATAACTGGACCAATATACTTTACGTCGCTAACTTCTCTTCATCTTCATGCAACACATTTCTTCCACAAAATTAAAAAAACATGCTTGTGGAATATTAAACAATCATTCAACAACATCATGCTAAAAAAAATAGTATTTAATCTTAAAAAAAAGATAAAATTTCATCATAAAGAAAAAAGCTTTATTTTTATCTACACTTTAAATGTTAATATGGCTAAAGAATTTTCACATTCTATATTTCTTTTTGGGTAAGTGAAATTTGTCAAAATAAATCCATGTAAAAGTAAAATTTAAGTCAATTCAAAGTCTCCTATAAGTCCAATTTGTGGACACTAACCCAAAAGTTTGAATGTGTAATAATATATTAAATTTTGTACATTTATTTAATATTATTTTCTTTTAAATATAAAATTTTATTATTTTTATGACTATTTTATTTTTATAATATATATCAAATGAAGGTAAGTATGTATTAGTTCATCATTTAATAAAAATATTGTTTTATTCATGTAAAAGAAAAATGATAATTTGATATATATAAATTTTTTACATTTGACATATTATTTTTCATAAAAAAATATAATATGACACAATTTCACATTTATTTTATACATAATACAAGAATAAAATAATCATAAAAATATAAATTTTTATATTTTTAAAAAAAAATAATATCAACGGAAAAAAATTTATGTATCTCAAATAATATTTTTTTTATAACCGTCCTATTTTTACATTGTATATCAAATAAACGTAAAAGTGTTTCATATAATATTACTGTACAGTTAAAACCAAGACACAAACCAGTGAAATTCTTGCACTGCACCTGAAGCTTATGGTTGTTTTGCATTCTGAGCATGATAATTTCCTGCTGGTCACAAACTTTGTACGTGTTTTTCTTTGAGTCAATAATATTATTCTTACCTGTCAAAGCTTATTTCACATCAGAAAACGATGCTACAATTATATGAGAGAGGAAGAGAGAAGGAAAAGTGGAGGTTTCACTGCTCTGTACCACACTTTTCCATTTCGATCTCACAAAATCACCATACAAATCATAAACACATTATCATCAAACTTTTCCTAGACACAGATCTCCAACTTCTGATAAACCACAGATAAACTGAATAAGAATAACTGCAATAAAACCACTTTCCAACTTACAAACACAACATCATTAACCAACAAAATGTGTTGTACCATTACAAGCATTAGCCATCAAGACCACATTTTTCTGGCTCACCATTCATCATTAGTGCTTCACTTCCTATTCTCCCACATCCATCCACAATAATGTCATCATCATAAATGCTCTTGCTCATTATGTTGAGCTTGCCCTTTCATTCTATCCTCCTCTAACAAACCTTTTCCTTACATTCTACTCTAATCTCTTTCTCTATATCCTTCTCTCCTTCAGAGATACACACTTGCTCTTTCTCAAAATCCACCAATATCTTGTCTTGATTCTGTAAAATGGAGGGGAATTTCAGTTCCCATAATCCTCAACTAGCTTCTAGCTTGAAGGAGAGTTACAGTAAGCAGGAGCAGGAGCATGATCATTCAGGGGAGGATCATCGTCTCAAAGAAGAAGATTATATGTCTCCATCTTTCAATCTGAGGAATATTTCTAAGCTCATTCTTCCCCCACTTGGTGTTTCAAGCCAGAATCCTGTTAACTCAAAAGGGTGGATCATATCACCAATGGATTCCAGATACAGGTAAAGCCACGATTTTGAAAAACCTTGTGTGTTTTTCGAAGTTGGTTTTGTCAAATGTTTGTTGGACAGTACACGTACGATATATATCAGCTTGTTGAAGTTTTTGACTTTCAAGTTCTTAACTCAGTAAGCCTTTAAATTGTTTGATTCTTCATAGAACTTGGTTTGAAGCACATATGTATTGATTTTGACTATAATTAGCTTCAAGAAGAGAATATTATGTATGATTGGTGTTGACAAATTTAAGGGGATTAAATTCTTCATTTTGGTTTATGCATGTGCAGGTGTTGGGAGAGTTTTATGGTTCTTCTGGTAGCTTATTCTGCATGGGTTTATCCCTTCGAAGTTGCTTTCATGCACAAATCTTCTAACATGAAAATCTATGTAGCGGACACTGTTGTTGATATTTTCTTCGGTATTGACATTGTTTTGACATTCTTCTTGGCTTACATTGATCGAACAACTCATCTACTGGTTCGAGACAAGAAGAAGATTATAGTAAGGTTAGTGAATCACTAATCTTTGTCTCATTCTGTTGCAGAAACCAAATTTGGCAACTTCTAACTTCTGCTTTGTTTCCACATTTTGATGTAAACGCCTAAAATAATGGATGGTTAAACTTTTCCAGCGCATCTATGGTATACAAAAATGGGCGAGAGCAATCATTACTATTTTGTGATTCTAAAGAATTTGAAACTGGGCGTGTGAAGTAAAAGTAGCATCAGTTTATTGTAATAAAAAGTTAAAAAAGTTCATTCACCAAATACTATATAATATCATGTTAAGAGAGAGTAAGAAAGAACTCGATTCGGTATAACATGTAAATATTCTCTCTCCCTAATGGATTCTGAATTTGCTTCCAAATTACAATTCCTTTTTGGAGATAGGCCTAACTTCCACGGAAGTTTGATAACTTTGATTCGTGTTAGACCAACTTTTAAAGGGTTGGCTTTGAATGATCAAATTCAACCAGATAAAGGTCTTTGTTGCAAATTCGATAACGGATGCACCTGGTTCGAAGTATAAAAAATAAATGAGTACATAACAGAAAGTCAAAAACTGGGTCCAGTATTTAAAGCAATGAGAAGTGGTGAATGATTTTTGCATCACTTTAATATTCATAACTTTGGATTATGTAGCTAGCTATAAGGTGTGATTGTTTTGCAAAGTAAAGGAAAATGATGACAGTGTTAGAAATGCTGTGACAGATACTTGTCTACATGGTTCGTGATGGATTTGGCATCAACCATACCATATGAGGCACTCGGGTATTTGTTCACTGGAAAACGCAAAGTGGGTCTTCCATACTTCCTCTTGGGCCTGCTTAGATTTTGGAGAATAAGACGAGTCAAGCAATTCTTCACAAGGTTTTCCCTTTTTCCTTTTCTCATTATCCAATCTGCAACTGGGTTGCGTTCTTTATGTATTGATATTGATCTAGCTCCATTCATTTGCCAGGCTTGAGAAAGACATCAGGTTCAGCTATTTCTGGGTCCGATGTGCTAGGCTTCTTTCTGTATGTATATGTATTTATCTTTGACTAGATGAGATAAACCACAGAATGTTTTTAATGTTGATGCATTTGTGTGAAACTGGTGCAGGTAACCCTTTTTTCAATTCATTGTGCTGGATGTCTGTATTACATGCTAGCTGATCGTTATCCCCACAAAGGGAAGACATGGATTGGAGCTGTGAATCCAAACTTCAGAGAGACAAGCCTTCGGATCAGATACATTTCTGCCATGTACTGGTCCATCACTACCATGACCACTGTAGGTTATGGAGACCTTCATGCCGTCAACACCATGGAGATGATCTTCATTATTTTCTACATGCTCTTTAACCTTGGCCTAACTTCTTACTTGATCGGTAACATGACAAATCTTGTTGTCGAAGGAACTCGTCGAACCATGGAATTTGTAAGTATTGTTCTACATTTGTCATGTACATGCATTAAAAGAATCGTTTATATGGGTTATGGAGTTGGAGATTTTGTTACCGTGTTTGTGTTAAATGATGATTTTCTGTCAGTTAATTATTTCTGTTAAAAGTTTCATACTATGTTTTTCTCAGTTAGTTGTTTCTCAAGATATAAAGACTGTGAATCTTGCTTGTAATGGCATAGAATAGTCTTTTCTGCTAAAGTTCTTGATCTCTTACTTTCTACTCCATGTTTTATGCTTTCTTCAGTTCAGATTGTTGACCACGTAAAGAGCACTTATCATGATGATGCTGCAAGAATCATACGTAACTGTGATGTAATAACTTCCATTATCTGTGCAGAGAAATGGCATTGAGGCAGCATCAAACTTTGTGTGCCGAAATCGGTTGCCTCCGAGGTTAAAAGAACAGATCTTGGCGTACATGTGTTTGAGATTTAAGGCAGAGAGTTTGAATCAGCATCAGCTTATTGAGCAGCTACCAAAGTCTATTTGCAAAAGCATCTGCCAGCACTTGTTTTTTGAAACTGTGGAGAAAGTCTATCTTTTCAAAGGCGTATCAAAAGAAATAATTTTGTCCCTGGTATGAAACTAAACACGATTCTCACCGTTGTAATGTAATGTAAGATTTAAGTCTAACCACGTAAGAGATTTATATCATTTTGTATCCAAAATCTTAAGATAATGGATTAATGAGTTTTTTACCTTTATACAATGCTCTACTTTTTCATTTCTATCCAACGTGAGACTTGGACTCACGTTTGGATTCCCAACACATAAATCAAGCAATGTGCAAGTAAATTGATGGGATGGGATGATTTGTTGATGTGCAGGTTGCAAAAGTGAAGGCAGAGTACATACCACCGAGAGAGGATGTTATCATGCAAAATGAAGCACCAGATGATATTTACATTATTGTGTCTGGAGAAGTGGAGATCATAGATAGTGTGATGGAGAAAGAGAAAACTTTAGGGACTCTGCATACTGGGGACATGTTTGGAGAGGTTGGTGCCCTTTGTTGTAGGCCTCAGAGCTTTACCTACAGAACCAAGACTCTTACACAGCTCCTGAGACTGAAAACCAACACCCTTCTAGAATCAATGCAGATTAAAAGAGAAGACAACATACAAATACTCAAAAATTTTCTTCAGGTGAAGTGCTACTATCTTGGCTTGTGGTTTGAGTTACAACTGTTAATGCTTATGGTTGGTTTCAATTCTGAAATATAAGAAACTGTGATGCAAATGCAGCATTTCAAGCAGATTAAGAATCTGAGTATCAGAGATTTGATGGTGGAGAATGTGGAAGAAGAGGATCCTAACATGGCTGTGAACTTGTTAACTGTGGCCAGCACAGGCAATGCTGCTTTTCTTGAGGAGCTTCTGAGAGCAGGTTTGGATCCTGACATTGGAGACTCTGAAGGGAAAACTCCATTGGTATGTTCTTGTCTAATATTGATATTCTTATTCAGTCTTTTGTATATTTCTTTCAACAGTAGCTAGAGATTTATTTGTCAAAACTACAACTGCTGTGCAGCATATAGCAGCATCAAATGGGCATGAAGAATGTGTTAAAGTGTTACTAAAGCATACATGCAACATACATATAAAAGGTACAACATACCTAAATTTCCATCTTAATGGTATCTCATTTCCATGTACTAATTTACATTAGCATAAATTTGCAGACATGAATGATAACACTGCAATGTGGGGTGCTATAGCATCAAAACATTACTCCATATTTCGACTTCTATTCCAGTTTGCTGCTCTCTCAGACCAGAACACAGCAGGTGATCTTCTGTGTACAGCCGCCAAAAGAAACGAATTAACAGTGATGGCAGATCTTTTGAAACAAGGATTAAACGTTGACTCTAAAGATCGTCATGATGCAACAGCAATCCAAATTGCTATGAAAGAAAATCATGTGCAAATGGTTAAGTTGCTTGTCCTGAATGGTGCAGATGTATCTGATGTACATAGTCATGAATTTTGTTCATCCACCATGACTGAAATGCTGCACAATTGTGAAGTTGGACATAGAATTAATGTAATTGAGTTTATGTCGGATGAAGTTGCATCAAAAGGGAAACATCAAGAGGAGGAACATATTGGAGAAACAAGATATGATGGACCAAAGATTGCTAGAGTAAGCATATATAGAGGTCATCCTGTAGTGAGAAGAGAAAAAGGTATCATGCAAGCTGGGAAGCTAATAAGGATGCCTGATTCATTAGATGAACTCAAAAAAATTGCAGGTAAAATTCCAGATTTCCATCAAATTAAGAAAATCTCCAGCAATAAAAATTTAAACCCATTTGTTTATTTATTTGATTGTGTATGTATGTATGTTCTTCAACAGGTGAAAAATTTGGGATTGATGCGAAAGATGCAATGGTGACAAATGAAGAAGGAGCAGAAATAGACTCCATTGATGTGATTAGAGATAATGATAAACTTTTTTTTGTTGACTGAGCTGAGATGCAAAGATGTCAAGTGCAAATAAATGATCTTGCACAACAGATTTACATGCAAAGACGCATTGTTCTGTTTTTACCACGTCTTAGGAGTTAAAATCTAAAATTATAATTAGTTAAAATATTTTTATATATAAAAGTCATAAATTTATTATCTATGACTACATACTATAAAAAATATCCACCACTAATCAATATTTTAGTTTAAATATGTTTTAAGCACTTATTAATATTGTCATTTTTAATATCTGTAAAATATTTTTGTTACTTTTTTAAATTCGTGGTATTTCTTTTTTAGTTCTTATTGTTGACTGTATTTAATTGAGTACTAAAAATAGTAAATGCTAATTTCGGTAATGAATGATTTTTAAATTAAGATAGTCAAACTATTTTGAACTTTATAACTAATTTAAGTAATGTATTTAGTTTCTTTTATGAAAATGATAATTACATATAATTTATCTTCAATTTTTAATGTTAAATATATATATATATATATATATATATATATATATATTATCATTTTACAAAAATAATCATTACTTTTTATCACAAAAATATATTTTAATTTTTAAGTAATTGTATATAATTTCAGTTTTATAATTATATATGCGTACCATTTCATATCAAAGAATGAATAATAACAAGATGTTAATCATATTATGAAAAGAGTAGTTTTGAATCGTCTAACACACAAAAATAAAAAGGTAACGGTGATTTATTTTATATTATATAACTTTTAGTATATAATAATGAATAATTCTAAAAAATTTGAAAAGTATTTATTATTTTTGTCTCTATAAATAACTACATTTTTTAATCAATGGTGTTTTGTCTGTAAATTATATAAAGAAAATATATAGAAATATATCTTTTATATAGTTCTTGAGAATTTTCCTTACCTAAATAACCAAGAGTCTCAGGCAGTTCTTGAGACTGGAGAATAGACTAAAAGGATACAAATACTCAAAATGAAGTGTGTGCTATCACTAAAAGAAGAATCATTAAATAGTAATTAATTTTAAAAATTAAAATAGTTATTACATAGATTAAGTTAGATAATATTTTATAAACTAAAAATTAAGTATATTAATTTATGAATTAGATATTTTCTAATATTGTTTAGCTACTAAGCGCGAAGACCAATATTCATATTCTTATTCCCTACTTTATATACTTCTTTAAATTAAATAATGAAAATTTGACACATTATAACAAATTAAATTCCACTTGAGTTATCAATTTCTATTTATAGCTATTGATTTACAATATAATTTAATTTGTAATCCCTCAATTTCTAATTGTCATTATTTTATGACTTCTCAAAATTGAGTTATTTATTTATTTATAAAACTATGGCAGAATAGATCAGGATGATTTGGTTTGTATTCTTTCCCATAAAAAAAATAAAAAAAGACAGTTACAGGAATCAGAACATAAGCAGAGCTGGAAGTTTTATAGGAAAGAAATTAAAGAAAGAAATTAAAAAGAATAATCTTTCAATGTCTAATAAGCACATAAGTACCTGAAAGTTCTTCATTTGACCATTGCAAAAACACTGTCTCAAACATGCAAATAAATCATTATTATCTGATTTGGAATCCATGAGAATTTTCAAGAGTCTAAGACATGAACAAATCTACACATGAATGTTGCAAGAAATATAATCCTAATAAATAAAAAATTGAATGTTCTTTTATGCCAGAATCAATGAACTAGTTACTGAAACTAACCATATATTTGCAGATAACAATGACCAAGTGATATATATATATATATATATATATATATATATATATATATTTAATTCAGATGCCCTTAACAAAGAATATATGATTAACAAGTAGGTGAAATTTTATAATACAAGAGCAACATTGATTAATATTTCAATACTTGATATGGTATCCTTTAAGGGCTGCATTTACCCTTAAAACCGGGCTAATCAAAAGGAAAGAGAGATTAAAGTGTTGTTCTTTGAAGATATACTTTGATTCTCTATGTTCTTAAATTCTGCAATGATTTGGTGAAATAAACCAAAGAGAAGATGAAGCTTGCATTAATTTAGTGATATGCATGTTTTTGTTCCATTCTAAACTTAGCTCTGAATCTTTCTCTTTCCTTGTTAAACGCCTTTTGAGATGTGAAATGATGATTTTTGTTTCCATTAGCAAACTCATCAGTGAGGATTTTAGGGTGAGTTTGACTTGATTTGCTCCTCCAGATAAAGTGAAGATGATCAGCTTCCAGCTGGCAGATTTTGTTTCCAATAATAATAATAATATCAGTAACACAAAACATAAAAGAAATTGTTAGAATTCTAATCACAAGTCTAAGTTTCACGTTATATATAAATGAACGAGAAAATTGAACATTATATATAACTTATTAATAAGTTTTCTTTGGATTTTTGGTAAAGTGTAGTGTCAATTTCTTCTTATGTCGTTGGATTCAGATTTCATTAGTATTATATCTATTCAGTGAATCTCCTTTATAATTTATTAATACGTTTTCTTCATACTTTTTTGTAAAAAATAGTTGTTTGGATTCAGATTTCATTAGTATTATATCTATTTAGTGAATCTCCTTTTCGATCCGAAACATATACATTTGAATTCACAAGAATAGTTTGAAAGATGTTTGGCATTATATATAATATTTCATGCAAACGAGTGTGGTTTAATTTAATGCTCCATATAGAATGTTGGGTCCTAAAGGAGAAAGAAGAATCTGCATAGTAATGTGTAAAATACTCAGAGCACACACAACCCTATCATTCACTTCTCTTTTCAAAAGAACCAAAATGGAACTATGCACAACTTTCTTTAAGAAAACAAAACCAAAAAGGTGCAGAAAGAGGATAAGGAAGAAGCACTCAATCCAAAAGGGAACCAAATCAAAATGGAAAAATGAGAAGCAGAATCTCAGTCAAAGTAGTCAAACTTTAACCTCCAAGAAACACAATCCAACATATCGTATATGAACAACTCCAAGATTGTTCATATTCCTTTCTACCATAACGAACACCAAGTTATAGTCCTTGAAGGAATAACAAACAAGACACAAAAAGTTGTCAGGTTAATTCCAAGGAAACTTTATTACCTTATTTTATCTTTCTCTCTCTCTCTCTCTCTCTGTCACAAACAAAACAGCAGATTCCCAATCATCCCTTCCACTGTTTGGGAAACAACCATAATTGCACCCAACAGGACCCTTTCACCATAGAAACCTGAGCTCCTAAGCTACGTACCCACACTCGTTTGAAAGGCTTAATCTTGCAATTATATATATCCATCAATCTCCATCAACTTTCCCTCACCTATTGCATGATGGGCACTAACTCTTCTGTCACTGGCTTCTACAACTTGCTCACACAAGGACTCAATGAACTCCACCAATCCTTCCTTTCTCCCACTTTCATGTCCTTTCAATTCCTTTCACAGGTCATCTCTTCTCTCCAGTCCTTCCATTCTCAGCTCACCATTTTGGTCCGGAAGCTTCGCTTGCCTGTTGGAGGCAAATGGTTGGATGAATACATGGACGAAAGCTCGAGGCTTTGGGATTCTTGTCATGTTCTCAAATCAGCCGTTTCTGGAATGGAGAGTTATTACTCGGCTGCCTCTAACATAGCTTCTTCTTTGGATGGTTACCATCATTTCACTCCCGAAATTGCACGCCAGGTTGGTATATATACGTATACTTATACTTACCCACATCACTGATATTACATATGCATGTGTGGTTTGATTCAGAACATAAAGCTTGCTTAACAAGTCTGGAATCTAGCTCAGACAAAATTACCTCGGATGATGTTCTTGTTGTCTTGTATGTGGTGTGCGATACGAAAGAAAAGAAAAAAAGGAAACTTGTTTGATGGGTCTGTTGTTGTCTGTGATGCAGGTTGTTCGGGCAATAAATGTTTGTCAAAGGGAGATTCTAGGATTGGAAGAGGAAAACAAGAGCTTGATGGAAACAAGGATTGAACCGTTGTCTCAATGTTTGATTCAGAACATCTCAATGGAATCGAAGTTGAATGGATTCAGTGGATTCCGAGGGGTTCTGTATGCAATGAGGAGTGTTAGCTCACTGCTTCTGATGATTCTGCTTTGCGGGCTTGCGTACTGTTGGTCCTCCTCTTGCTTTCACCAAGGGTACGAGGAAGACATGGTTTTTGGATCTGGGTTTATGGTTTCAATGGCCATATTGCAGCAGAAAGTGGCAGAGGAGATAGACCAGACAGAAGGGCAGCCAGGGATTCTGCTGTTTGAGTTCCAACAAGCAAAGAGCGCCATGGAAGAACTGAAAGTTGAATTGGAGGGAATAGCAGGTTACGAAGAACATTCTGAGATCCAACAAAAAGTCGACAACGTCAAGAGTTGCTTTGGTTTGTTGAGATGTGGGGTCGACACTATAACGGGGCAGCTTGATGATTTCTTTGATGAAATAGTAGAAGGAAGGAAGAAGCTTTTGGACATGTGCAGCAATAGGTAGAAAGAAAGAAAGAGAGAAAATGGATAGCAGAAGAGGGAAAAGAATTGTTAAAAGACCAAACAGTGTCATCTAATCATCCCCTTTTTTATGCATTAAACTTTGGTCTTTTATTTTATTTTATTTTATTTTTGAAATTCCCTTATTGATAGTGTATTGATTGATCATTGATTAGTGAAAGCTAGACTATTTGTTAAGCCTCGAAGAAGTTTGAGATTTGCAAGAATGTGATTCTTGCTTTGAAGAAAAGCAACATTACTACTATTCAGTATTATTCTTCCATAAGAAACCAGAATACTGAGAAGCTGGTGGCTTCATGAGAAAGAAACAGCTTTCTGTGTTTGCACAGATTTAAAGAAAGTGCCAAAAAATTCCAAACATGGTATTTTGATAAAGGGCTACTTTTTCTTTATTTTTTTGTTGTTTTATTTTTGGGTTAAATTATGCTTTTTCTTTATCTGCTTGATCAGAAAGCAGATGGCATATCTCAGTTGTTCATTTAAAATATACCTCTGGAGTCAATGAGAATCTTTCTGAGAAGCAAACATCAGTTATATTGTATTCTGTTTCTGTTCATTGTATCACGGTTTTGTATGGTAATGGTTCTGAAAAATTATTCAAAAGAAAAGAAAATGAAATGATTATTTCACTTAACTAAATTTTTACGTTCATTTGAGACACTGTTCTTAAAATAATATAAAACTATATATTTTTATAATCATCATCTTATCTTCTATTCTATGTTAAATGAATGTAAGAATCTATCTTAGTGTCGTTACTTCAAAACAAATCCTTGCTTAACCATTTTGGTTTTAGGTGCTTAATTTTAACATGATTTGGTCTAGAATAGGTAGCAGTGAAAGCAGATTTACACATTGGGTCCAGAATGGAACTTTGAAACATATGACTGAAATGATTACATTGGTATATAGTATTGACTTTTAAAAAGGGGGTTTGTAATTATAACCAAAGGGAAACAAAAATTGTACGGCAAACAAATGTGATGTAGGCTTTCCGCAAATTAAAGTAAAGGTTACAGTACACAATCCGACATTGTTAAGACAGAGGAAGAGAAAAAGTTTGTCAAAGAAAACAATCACTATGCTGAAATTGCAGAGATAAAGAAAAGTTCAAATTTTTTTACAACAACATTTTATTACAGTAAACGGATAATTTTTTATTGGATTTAGAATATATTAATAACAAGTAAACAATGAATTAATGAAAAAAATTATATGTGTTATATTTGTTAAAATATCTTTATTAAAATGTTTTGTTTTAAAAGAGTTAAGAAGTAGATTTTAAGTCTGACTCAATTCTATAAAATTAATTTTTAAAGTAAGATTTTAAGTCTGACTCAATCTATGAAACTTTCAACACACATCTTCCACACCCAGATATACATCTCAAGCATAAAACACTTTGATACCTTGTAAAAAATGAACTTTAAACCTAACTCAATCTTATAAGCTGATTTTATGAGATTCAGTTAGGTTTAAAGTTCACCTCTTGACAAAAAGAAAAAACTAAAATAATAATAGAATAACACATGTTACAAGGATATAAAATAATAAATTTTTATATCTTTTTTCTGTAAATAAAAAAAATCTAAAAAATTTGTATGTGTAAAAATATATATTTTTAAAAACATTTAGGGTTGGATTAAAGGTGTGAAGTGAGTGTAGTGCATAGGGTTAGGGTAGTTGATATCTGTGGAGCAACAGAAGAGGAGATCTTGGTATGATAAAGTCAAAAGTGATTATTATAACATACAAAACAGGATTATGTTGCCTGCCAACTGGACAAAGAGGGAAACTGAGCTAACAAATCAACTTTTAATGAAACAAAATAATGCAAAAATTCATTCTTGGTTTAAGCAAAAATAATTTTAGACGTAATTGTGATTAAAGAAGTGCATAATAAGATGATTAAAAGGAGACTTCTTGTGGCATCCAATTGCAAGCATAAGATTGATTCGTTTGTAAAAAATAGTAAAACACGTTTTTGTCTTTGAGAAGAAAAAGATGACAATAAGCAACACCGTTGTGACTCACTCCATTCAAAAGTGTTTGTTGTGTTTCACCTTGGCATAAGCAGAGTGGCAGACACAATCACTTTTCATGACTCATCACACCATCAAGGCTTTTTGTTTTACAAAATTTATGATCTCATCCTCACTTATATTTAGAAATACCAAAAAAATATTTATGAATCAAATTTATGAGGAATATTTAATATTTGTAAGTATTTATTATTCGTGAGTAATAGATAATAGATATTTTAATATGTTAGAATATTATATTATCTGTATTTGTATATAAAAGATAAAAATAAAAATTTAGTTTATATTTTATTAAGTTAAAATTAATTTATATTTTATTAGGCTAAGTTTAATTAAAATTAAATTTTATTTTATTTTTTGTAATTTTATTTATACTTTATTTTAAACTTTTATAAAAAAAAATTAAATATCTAAATATATCTACAAATATTTACTTATTAATATTTTTTAAGCAAATATATATCTACAAATAACTTTTGTATGTATGCTTTTTATGTAATCGGGAATTAATTGAATAGTGATTCTAATTTCAAACGTCTTATATTGCCTTAAATATGTTTTTCGAATTGTAGTTATATTATATTTTTGTTCCAATATAGTTTCTTTGCTTCACTTTTATTCCTGTAAAAGAAAAAAGTTATGTTGCTTATTATTTTGTTTCAGTTCCTTTAAAAAAATCATTTTGTCTGTATTGCGTAAATCGTTTGCTTTTAGCACAAAGTTAATAATTTAAAATAGATAAAACATTTTAGAAAATAAAAATATAAAAGAACTAACACAAAATAAAAAGGAGATTTATGAAGGATCAAAAGTCAAACAAAAAACCGTAAAGACAAAAAGTAAATTAGAGTTACGTTTTTCAATCCAACACTAATTTTAAGGCTAAAATAAAATGTAAGGTGAGTTGGATTGAATTAGGTTTGTGTGTTGAATTTAATTTAACGTTGACAGTTCTTTTTTTCCTTTATAATCAGTTTTGAATGTTATTGACTTGAGTGGACCATTAATTTTTTTTAATTTTGCAAGTTGGTTACTGTTAGAATCCTGTTTTTTGAAAACAATATTTTTTCTAATTATATAGATTTACATATTTATTTATAATAAATTAATTTATTAGGAAAGTATAATTTTTTTTATAAACCAGTGTAAATGTAAATTTTAAAACATTTAATTTAATATTTATAAATTAATTAGTAATAAAAATTTGAAGAGTGATTATTATAATCTTTTATAAGAATTATGTTATTTTATTAAAATATAATAAATTTTATTAGTATTATTGGTCATTTAAGTTAATATAAAAAATTAGTCACAGATAAAATTCTCAAAATAAACCGATCAAGCGATGCAAAATGATTAGAAAAATTAGTTTCCATCATTCATTACCAATTTTATAACTTGGGATAACTTCTGCTATGATAATAGTTTTGAGGTGTGAAAATATAAAAAACTACATTGATGGAAGTTTAAGAATCAGACATTATCAACAGAAAATCCAATAACAATTAAAAACCAATGCGAAACAAAATATCTATCCCTTGTTATTCACAAACATATCCCTCTTAACTTTTACAATTATTTATGAATAGTGGCCATATAAAACTATTTTACTATCTCCTATTATATCCTTAGTTTAGAAAAACAACACTACCCTCTACCTACAAATCACTGGTAAGTTGGTTGAAATTGATAACCTTGCTAAATTTTACACAAACACAGCTTAATTTGAACACAATTTGTAAAAAAGTTTATTGTTCGACACTGAATGTGTTTGAAATAATCGTACATTCAAAATAAAGTATCATTTTTCCAAAATATAATAAAATAAAAACAAATACGATTTAATATATATATATATATATATATATATATATAATTATGTAAAAATAATTTTAAAAAATTATGTATCAACTATTTAAAAAATAAAAGTTTTTTGTTATTTAATAAATTGATAAATTACTTACATAAAAATAACATTAAAAATCATGTAACTGTTACTTAAAATAAAGTTATTTAAATTTTAAAATAAAAACTAATTATTCAAATTATTTATTTTATTTATTTTATTAAATAAAATAATTTTTATTTATTAAAGATAAAATTATCCAATTAAAAATGACAACAAAAATTACATAACTTCAATTGTAATGCAAACATCTTTACAAAATTAGTATTTGCGTTAATTACTATAATTCTAGATTAAAAATAATATTTGCTTGAAGAGTGATTTTAAACCATCCATGTTTTAGTAAGTGGTAGGTGAATTTGAACCAACAAGAAGATTATACCCATTGCAGACTTACATTACCAAGTGAGATAAATGGCCTAATCCCCAAGGTTTGATGGCACGAACCCACACTTAGATGGTTTGAGAAGATATCTGCAAACCACAAAAGCATGAGAAAAAGGGGCGGTTTAATCCCAAACATTTACAGTAGCTAACAAAATAGGAAATACGCAGACCAAAACAAAAATCCAAGTCACAGTGTATTCAACTTCATAAATATAGGACCTTCTACTGTCCCAGTTAAACCCACAACGCTTTAATTCCTTGCGTATGAACTCAGGCGCTTCTGAAATATCTTTCATTACCAACTTATCAGAAAGAATAATCAACCTTTCTTTTCGACAAAAAAAAAATACATTTTGCAAATACAAAGCAATGAAATATTTACCACGTCACCCTGTGTATTTTAACAAATAACACGGTAAGGTATTGAAGAAAATAAATACAAATATGATCTCAAAAGAGGGAATGAATCTATAGATGGCCAAAAATATGATTAATAACATTGCTTTAAGCATCAAACAGCAGCGAAAAGAATTCAAGGTGTCTAACCTCTATCAGAGAAATTATTTTCTGTAGATTCACCAGAAGAACTCTGTACTCAGGTTGGTTGATCAAGAACCCCTGTTCCAAACCTATAATAGCTTTAACTTCATGCATTCAGCTGGGATGGTGACACCTCCAAGGTAGGAACAAGATACTTGATCACCAAACAAAACCTCCACAGATGTATGCAGTTCCTTACGTACAGTCTTGCACCAGATTGCAGCTCACTGCAACATGTCAAAACCTTACAACTGCATACAACGCAGAGAGGAGAGGAACTCCACAAAATATATGCACAAGCTGTGCTTTTGTAAAAGCAGGCTCGACGACCCACAATCGTAGCATATATAAATAATCAACAATGGCAATTTACAAGCCACATCATGCTCAAATGTCAAAACCCGGCATAGCAAACTGAATTGCAAACACCTCGACCCGTGCTCGGAGCTCAACAACGTCTCTATTGCTCTCAAGTCCCTTTAATGCTGTCTTCTGAAGTTTCCCGTGCTCCCTCTGCAGTATGCTTGCAATATGTGCAGCTCTAATGAGAAAATCAGCCATTGTCTCAAAATCTGGTTCCAGACACCCTCTTGACGTCATAGCAGGGGTACCTGAATAACAAATACGGCAGAAAAATCTCCCCCGTGAGAAAGTACAGCCAATTAAATATTCTAAGCACGCAAAGAATAAAAGGTTTCTGCATATTGGACTATTACTCACCAACTCTAACACCTCCAGGAATTATAGTTCCATTGTCCCCAAATATAGCAATTTTATTCAATGTAATATGACATGCTTCACAGACCTTCTCGTAAAATTTACCTACAAGCACCAAAAAGGTTATGCTTCGAGTTATAACTTCTTATCATATAAACAAATAAATGAAACAAATTACATTAATTGTCAACCTTGGATAATAGGATTTGCATAAAAGGTCGCCATAACTATCAAACTCAAAGCACAAGTCTAGCACAAAACCATAACACCAATGATGTTCTAACAAAAAGGCATGTTTGGTAGTGAAGTTCCTACAGAGGTTCGATATATTTAATAAAGATGGGAATGCTCAAGTAGTTTCGCTAACATTTAAGAAAAGATGTCCGGAAAATGTATCAAAGAGAAATTTTTCTGCACGTAAAAATATAATGTAAATCACGCAAGGTTATTTCAAAATGTGCGAGAAATACGTACACGAAGGTGTTTAATAGAAGTGGATCGAATGGATAGATAATCCAATTAAAAAAGGGTGCAAGAAAGACAAAAGAAAATATTGGAAAATACCAAGACAAAAAATTGCAATCAATGGTTGAACCCAAAATTTGATTTTGTTTTTCTAGAGCCCAACGGTGTTGACTAATCCATGCAGTAAACCTGCTTTCATGAGATAAGAGTTTGTCATCATAATTGACTTTACATTTCACTAATATTTTCATTGGCCACCTGTCTCAATGAAGCAGCTGAGCTGCTCCAGACTAGTATGCACCTCAGGCTCTTTAGGGCCAGCCCATTCAGGAAACTCCTACTCTTTCTATAAAAATCCATGTCCATATAGAAATGTAAATTTAAAACATAAAACGCCAAAGAATCTAATAAAAAAAAAAAAAAAAAACCAGTGCAATACAGCCAACATGCAAACTAGTTGAGTCTAACGGATACAGGCATTAAATACATAAGCAAATTAGAAATATATCATAAGAATACAGCATGCTCATTCAATACCTGTCAATCCCAGGGGCCTTAAATCCCAAAGTATTAAATGGTTGTCTGTACCCCCAGTTACTAAGCGGCATTTCCTTCTCTGTAAAGCACATGCTAAAGCTTGAGCATTCTTCTTCACCTGCTGCATGTAGGCCTTATACTCAGGAGTAGCCACTTGTTTTAAAGCTATAGCAAGTGCAGCAATGTGGTTATTGTGCGGGCCCCCTTGCAATGATGGAAAAACAGCAAAATTTATCTTTTCTTCAAAGTCATATTGATCACTTTCATGACCCTGACTTAGAAGAATCCCTCTCTTCCTCGGCTTTGAACCTTTCCGATAAAATATTATACCTCCCCTTGGACCTCGAAGACTCTTGTGAGTTGTCGAAGTAACAATATCACAATAATCAAAAGGATTCACACATTCCTGAAAATACAACATCACAATACTTAGCATTACTTCAAAATTTATACCTAATCAACTATTGGATGTTTTCTAGGAGACAATAATGGACTGAAACCATCCTTATCCATGAATTGCAGAATATGACTTAAAAATTAAGTTCAAAAGATATTTAATTCAGAAAGCATGAAGTTTTATTCCAATGCTCGGATGAAATTCAATAAAAATAATAAACACCTTGGGCAATGCCTTATACTTTACTAATCATAAAAAGTTCCGGCTTTAATTCAAATCAACCACACTTAACTACTCTACTCAACATTCCATATTCTTGCATGTGGTATTCATTGAGGTGTTGCGCTATAGATCCAACGTACAAACTACTCCATGTGAGACTTAGGCAACTCATGATACCCAAGTCTCTATTATAACACCACTCCTGAGAGACAATGTCCCAAAAACTTACACTCTCTATGTAACACTTCGTTCACTCACCTTCCTCACTGGTCAGAACACTAACACCCCCCCCCCCCCCCCCCCCACACACAATACAGAGACAACAACCACCAGCAGCTCTTATAAAAAATTGGCAAGCATTCGAACAAATGGAAAACGCGCCCTTGCAAGCTAGTTGACCAGGGTGACAATCAAGAACTTAACCAAGTTCACTGAAGTCTTTGTATTGGTGCAACATAAAAAAATAAATGTATGTAAAAATCAAATCAAATCTTATGCAGAATAACATACAAACACACACACACACATATAGAGAGAGAGAGAGAGAGAGTTAGTACGAGAAGTCCAAAACCAGCAAGAACGTGTGACTAGATTTTCACAAGCAACTACGAGCAACATATATGCATGAAAAAGGGTTTACTTAAGGAGAAGGAATATATTTCACACCTTGGCCGCAATTATGCCACTAATTTGTGCCATGTCACACAACAACACAGCTCCACACTTATCCGCAATGTGTCTAAACCTCGCGTAATCCCACTCTCGGGGATAAGAACTCCCACCACATATAAGTATCTTGGGGCGAAAATCAAGCGCCCTTTCCTCAAGCTTATCATAATCAATATAACCCGTTTGAGGGTTCACCTTGTAAGGCAAGCTCTCAAAGAAAATAGAAGCCCCGGAAACTTTCTTCCCATTGGGAGTATAGTAACCGTGACTAGTATTCCCTCCAGACGGGGTATCCAACCCCATGATACGATCACCGGGTAACAACAGCCCCGTGTAAACAGCGAAATTCGCAGAGGTGCACGAATACGGCTGCACGTTCACCCCCCAGCACTTGGGGTCGAGACCGAACGCGTTCAATGCACGTTCGCAACAGAGAGTTTCGATTTCGTCGATGTACTGATTACCACCGTAATATCGCGCACCGGGCATTCCTTCAGAGTACTTATTCGTCAAGTGGCTTCCCAACGCCTCCATCACAGCCCTGCAAACGAAATTCTCCGACGCTATGAGTTCAATCCCACGAAATTGCCTCTTCTTCTCCTTTTCCATTATCTCGTGGATGTCGGGGTCCGCGATTGAAAGCGGTTGGCATCCCCACGCACGCACGGCAACCTTCCGCGCGTCGAGATCGGGATCCACAGAAACCCTCTTCGTGGAGGAGGAGGACGATGAGTCACAATCCCTTCGCCTCTTCAGGCACATTGAGTGGCCCAGAATTCGAAACTCTTCCACTTCTTTGTCGTCGTCGTCATCATCCGATTCGACATCCAAACTTCCATTCTCCAGCGGCTGCGGCGGTTCAAGCAGCTGCAGCGGCACCGGCGGGTCGGAACGACGAAGCGGCGAAGCGTGAGAGGATGAAAATCCGAGGGACAGGTTGGATTGGGAGTGAGACAGGTCCATCGAAGAAGATAGTAAAACAATGAGATACGTAAATTTAGTAACTAATAATCCCTAAGAACCACAACAACAACAACAGAGAAAACAGAAGCGATGATGGAATAGAGATTGTGAAGAAAGGGTAGAGCAGACGGTCATTGGAAGCCCTAACCCTAATCTGGAATTTGGAATTGAGAATTGAGAACTGAGGACGAAGGGGAATGTATCTGGACGCTGGTTCTTTTGGCCTGAATGTGAATTTATGAATACAAAACCCTCTTTTCCCATCTCTATCTCTTTAAAAACAAAATAATAATCTTCGGAAATCACAATCATATTCCATAAATTAACAATATTTACAATGATTCTTCTCTCTTTGTTCCAATCAATCCACCAACTTGATTAATAGTAATTATGATTTTTTAATAGCACTAATCTCTCATTAATCTCCACTATTTTTTCTTTGGAATTATAATTTAACTTTGCTATGGGATTATTTATCATCCAATTACAAATTTTCATTCATTCAATTATTTTATCTTGTCCTTTGAGTGAATAAAACTATTTATTAACATTATTAAAAGATAGTTTAATTATTGAAGTAATTTGATTTGAAAAAAACATTGACCTAACTAGTTGGAGTAATGTTTACATTTGATAACAACACACAATTCATATGAGGGCTTTTATTAATAAATAAATATAACTTGCTTTATTAATTAATGTGTTTGTTTTGGATTAAAACACACTTTTAAATATGACCTAGCTTATTGGCATAGTTAAGAGACACTATAAGAATTAAATCAAGTAATGAAAATAGTGTTGACGAGGAAGGGTCAATTTCTCCAAAAACTTGTAGGGATTGGTTGTATTGTGGCTTTGCTTAATCGCCCACAGGAGAAAAACCAATATTTCTGTATTTTCTAAACACAATTCCCACCATTTATCCACGATCACATATTTCTTTTTAAATATAAAAATATCTAAATTTATTATAAAATATTGTTTTTATGTAATTTTTATCACATCCAATAGGCTAAGGAGGTGACGTTTAATTTCTTCTTTTCTTTCATGTGTTTTTTAATTTTTATTTTTCATGTAGTTAATATTAGATTTCCTGTAGTTGAGGAATCAATATTTAAATATTTTTTTCTCATTTTTTAAATGTTTTTTTAACAATAAAATCGACTAAAATAGATAATATTTTGAAAGTATATATTTGACTTTAAGTGTCTAGTAGCTCTTCTATTAAGGATGACCGGTCAAAACCATGATAGAATTTCACGTTTCTGACAATACTTTAGATGAAAATAATTAATATAAGATTTTTAGATAAAAATTGAAATATATTTTTTTTATTGTGCTAAATCGATGTCCAGTTAATGGAAAGGAACTGTAAATTTGTTGGAAATATATTTAAAATTGGAATACAATAATTTAAAAGATTTTAACTTAAAAAACAAATCAAAATTTTATAACTAACTACTGCAGTGCAAATATAATAAATTATAAAGAATTCATGACTATTTTCTTGGAATTTTAGTTAAAGTCAAATTAAAGAAATTTAAGCCCTTTTATAAATAATCATGTATTCCAAAAACATAAACTAAAATTAAAATGCACAAGAACGTGTGACAATAAAAAAAAATGTTAAAACACATAAAGATGAATGCAATAAAAACACGACAGTGAAGAAAAAAGCAGACACATGGGTGCAAAAGACAACATATATGAATAACTATAAATCATGGGTTGAATTGGACAATCCGAGGCCCATTACATTGTAAGCAAAAATCATTCAACCATGTAACCTAACCTACCACAACAATTTTTTCTAGGAACACACTTAAGATTTCCTCACCAACTACCCCATCCATAAAACCCAGCATTCAAGTGCATTTAGTACTCTCTTACAAAATAATAACCTTCTTTTTTTTTATTATTAGGTATTTTCAAAAGAGATTTACGCAACAATCGGAGAACGGTATAACTCCACAGATTTAGAATCGAATTTATCATAGAATTGATAAAGAAACATTTGGTATTTTAAGTTTTTTCGTCCAAGAATAACTACAATAATACTCTTAGGAATGACAAAAAAATCTGTTTCCGTAAGTATTCGCGGATAAAATCCGCGACGGATAGTTGGTATCCACAAATATTTACTATCTGCGAATTACAAGTATTTTAAAACTCGTTTATAAACAGGTCGGATATCCATGAATATTCCGCTACCTACAAAAAATAAAAATAAAAATTTAATTTATATTTTATTAAGTTAAATTTAATTAAAATCAACATTAATTTATATTTTATAAGGTTATATTTAATTAAAATTAAAATTTAATTTGTATTATATTTTATATATTTTTTGTAATTTGATTTAAATTTTATTTTAATAATTTATAAAAATATATTTTTTTAAATATTTGTTTGTATCCAAATGTATTTGTGGATTTTAAAATATTCGTGAATATTTTTTAAGTAGGCATCTTTGTGGATAATAGGTGAATTTTTTTTATCGGATTGGGTCGCGGATAGACACTATCCGTTATCCGTGTCGAATCCGATCCGTTGTCATCTCTATATACCCATTAATTAATATTATAGTCGAGTCAAACACAATTAAATATTTATTTTTCTTCTTTTATCTGTTATATGTATTTATTAAGAATGCACAAAAAGAATATTTAATCTGTGTTTGACCAATACTTTTAAATGATGTGAAAATATTGAATACGGTAGAAGCAATATATTTTTTTTAATGCAATGTAAGATTTTTTTTTATAGAGAGTACTGAATATGTTAATTTGACTCCAGCATTCATTCTCTGGCAGCCAAGCACACAATATTCAGTGTTGTTGGTAATTATAAATATTTTGAAATAGAAAACATAGATCATGCATAAAATTTGAGGTCCACCATGAACAACACAAACTAAACTATAAAATATTTAGAACATGTCATACAGTATGTGGACACGTACGAGTCTACATTCGTATTTCTTGCCCTGTATGCCACTAAATTTGTGGGTCCCACACTCAGCGGTTTTTATGGTTCAAATCACATCCTTTCCACAGCATCTCCCGCACGTGTATTTTGTGTCCCTCCGCACGCTTTACCTATAGGACTGTTCCCCTGTGTAGCGCACCACCGTAAGCCATGCATCACATGGTTGAGTGAGTGCCACGCCGTCCAACATCGTGGAAAGTGATAGCGCATTCGCGAAGGGTGAAGAGCAACACGTAAACGCGAAATAGAGGAAGTAGGGTCGATTTCGGTACTCGCGAGAGTGAGATTAGATGAGGTTTGTGATGACGTGGCAAAGTAAGAGGGAAGCGTCACGCTTTTCTTGGATGGCCTCCGGAATGAAGCAATGGAGGGAGTCTTTGAAGGAAGGGGTAGTGGAATTACGGTGTTACCCTTAAAAGAATTTGGACTCCCATATTTACCCTTACTGTTTTTGGGGACCATGCTGTAGTGCATTTTCAAGGATGTGTTGTTTTCAGCTACACCTTTTGGTTCTCTTCCTCCACAAATTGTTGGTATTTTTATTTTTCTACGCCTGTTTGAATAACATTGACTACATTTTTTCTTAAAATAAAAATTATATTATTTTAAAATTCATATATAAATATATTTATTTTTCTTTATTGTTTTACTATTTTTTTCTTGGACATATTTTAAATGAAGAGAGATCCAAACTTTGTGATGATATTTAACTAACTATAATACAATTTTGGAGTTTTTAACATTTCCAAATTACCCATTTTCATTACTTTCTCGCCGTCATTTTAGACTTAATAAACATCACCTAACCAACTTCTACTATACAACTTTTCAATATTAATTATAAAATACTTTTTTATCACATACAAAATGACAATGATTAGTATAATTGTTATAGTATATACTTTAGTTTTTTTCCAATAATTGTTATCGTTTTCCCATAAAATCTCAATGTTTTTATTTTTTCCTTCTTCCTTCTTTTTATTTTTTCTATTTTTATTATTACGAAATTCCTTTATTTATAAAGTATATTTTATCATAAAAAAATATCTCATGTTTGTATTTAATCCAATTTATAATTAAAAAGTATTGTATTATATAACCGTTTAATAATTCGAAACTCATTCCAAACCTATAAATATAATAATGTGACGGGTTTATTACATTGAATACATAATAATTGTTAAAATTATATAATTTTTGCTGATTTTAACATTGAAGCACCTGTACATAAAATTATATAACTTTATGGGACAATCAAAAGACAAACAATAATCACAATAAGTGATAAGACTAACTATAAAATTTTTGAAAGACAAATAACCTTAATTCCACAAATCCAAACAAGGTTTAATAAAACCTATTAAATTTTTTTATATAAACAACTTAAAATATATGATATTTTAACATAGTTTAAGATTAATGTTAATTTTATAAATACACTTGATATTTTATGAGAAAAAGTATTTTATAAGATTCATATTTATTATTATATTTATTAAAAAACATTTTTTTTCACTGAATTAAGTATTTGCATGTCTTCGTTATTTTTTAACCTCAATAACATATGTAAAAAATTTCTAAATCACTAAAATTTTATCATTAATTAAAATTCCACGCTTCAAAATCCTGATAAGAAGAAAAAAAAAAGTATTAGGTACTATTTTTACATGTATGGTGATATTCTAAAATTATGTTTGAAAAACTATACATGTGCAGCATAAGAGAAAAGACTGTATATTGTTATAATTTGTTATTATCAAATACAAAATAAAACACGTGTTGATGTATCTTTTATTAAAATTATTATCTCAGAACAGTGGCGAGTTCCAATAAATGCACCTGCCTCTAATTGTTTTATAAATGCAGAAGATGGGAAGTGACAGACATACAAGAATTGACATTCATTTACGTATGCAACATGCAACATATGTTCACACACTATTTTATTTTATTTTTATATCCCATAGAAAATTTATATTCTTTTTTTAATTTGAATCTGTAAATGGAATTATCTTTGAACCAAAGCAAAAAATACGCTACTTCCAAACTAATTAACAGTTTTTCCATGACGCATATAAAATAGCAATCCGATATTTTAACAATTTTTTAATAATAAATTATGTATCACTGTTTAATTGATATGTATATTTAAAACGGATCAAACATAAATTATCACGTAAACTATTGTGAAAAAATTATTCAAAGAAAACTTTCCTATAAAATATATCCATAATAAAAACGTGTAATTAAGATCAATAGCTAACAAAACCATTGTTATCTAAAATTTTGAAATCATAATTAACTCTAAAAAGAATCAACCTTTGTAACATCGTCATATAGACAACCAACAAAACTAAAATAAAGTAAAATAAATATAAAAGAAAAACATTTTAAACTTTTAAGAGAGTCATTTGGTTCAATTGAGATAATAACTCGATGAAACAATATAATTTGATTCATTTATCAATGAATTTAACAAATTTGAACTTGATATAGTTAATTATGGATTAATGAATTAAACAGGTCGGTAAACTCGATTATATTTTTTTTCAATCCAAAAAATTAAAGATTATTTTAATTGAAATCTATATAAAGATTAATTCAAATACAATCTAAAATAATAATATTAAACTTTGAATATAATATAAATTTACAAAAATACAATATAATTCAAATACATTTTAAAATAAAATAACATTTAAATTTTTTATTTTTAATATAATTTAAAATTTAAAATTTATGAATAACTTTGTAAGTTAATTCAACTTGTGAGTTGAATTATTAATTAACATGTTATTTTTTTATATGTCGAAATTTGTAACCTTCTTTTAATCCAGTTCCATTAGAACATACAATAAATATGGTTAGGTAGGATATTTTAACCCATATTCAGAGCTTAATTTCTCATTATTGGTTTTTCTTTCTTTATTTGTATAAAAGTTGATGATTAATGTGGGGTTACTGGAAAGGCATGGATCATGATTAGTCCCGAACAATCCTATCTTTGTAGGGAGAACGGATTCAATGAGTTTTATCTAAAAAAGCTCACAGTAATTTTAATTAATTTTATTTAACTTTTACTTTGTCTTATATATATTTTAAATTAAGTTAATTATTCAATGAAAACGAACGTAATTTATTTTCAAGATGGTCACATGGGTTGGTGCTGTTAAGTCCATTACTTTCGAGAATGGATATTGATTTGGTCAATTTCTGAGTTGCTAGTTTGCGCAAAGCTAGCCTGAAACTGAAGTTGGATTCAATCATTTGCTTGAATTGAAGCCTTTGTGTCAACTTTATACTAAAACCGTGTCCAACTTTGCCTTCTAGCACACCCAATGTGAAAAGCAAGTATTAGTTTATCTTATTTGAGTTTACTAATTAAAAAAAATGTGAAACAAAGAAAAGGAAATACAACTGCCACTTTTAATCAAAAGAAAAATGATAAAATCACACATTTTTACATTATATATGACTCACAATATAAGATACTATTAAAAACAAGACATAAAAAAGAAAAGACAGAAATAAAAGAGACAAGAATGTAAAATAATTCAGTTTACAAATTCTTACATAACCGATTACATTAGAATTTGGTGTATTTTTTAAGCTTTACAAAGATACCTACATATTTAAATAAAAAACAATATCTCACCTTATTAAACGACATGAGACTAAATTAAACTCACTTAAAGCATTCAAAAATTATCCGTAGACTGAATGGTCTCCTGATGATCCTCTTTTATCCAAATTGTAATTGTTCGGTCCCTCTTCTCCTTGTCTAAGTCGGATGAAGGGTATCGATCAAAGACATTCCGACATTCACGTAAGTGACTTTGCGTAATAATATTCAGGCTTAAATGCTTACTTCGTCCTCATGTTAAGATGTGAATTTTTGTTTAATACCCGGTTTTAAAAATGAAGACATTGAGTCCCTATGTTATGAAAAATGTACGAATAAGGTCCTGTCCGTTAAGTTGACAGCAATGACGTTAAGTCCATGTTGATGTGACCGTATTTTTTATCTTCTCTCTTCGGTTGTCCACTCTCTTGTTCAGTTTTTTCTTTGATGATTGGTTGAACTTGTTCTTTCTCTGTGGACCTTATTCATATACTTTTCATAACACATGAATTCAATGTTTTCATTTTTTAAAAAATTTTAAAACCGAATAACATGAAAACGAATTAAGCATTTAAGTCTAATTTTTAACAGAAAATAAATATTTACCTAACCTTTCTCCAAACATATATTTATATATTAAAATAAATTTACTTTAAACTTGACCTATTATAATAAATAGTTAATATTTTATTATTACCTCAACGACTATTTTAACATACCAAAAGTTATTAATTATTTGTTTATCCAATCCAAAAATTGTTAATTATTTGTTTATCCAGTTCATTAACCTGACAGGTAATACAAAATCTCGATAAAATGATAAAGAGTAAATTTTTGTATTTTAAAAAGAAATCAAATAAATGTAAAATTTTGTATGTGTTTCAAACTATATTTTTTATAATAAAATCAAAAGTTGGAGTAAAAGTAAATGCGATTTTAAGTAAAAAGAAATAAAGAAAAAAAAATGTCAAATCGATAAGGTAGTAGATAGAGATGGGGCCGGAGGGGTAATGTGGTCAAAGAAGGTAGGGCCGGGGGCATTAATGTAAAAAAGAAACAGAAAAAGAGAGTGCCGTTGCGATGGGGATGGTGACGTGGCTAATACCCTTCTTAATCCTCTTGGATTAAGTGTTAAACGAGAACACGCCAAATAAACCCATTCCATTATAAACCCAAACACGCGCTTCGCAATGCCATTTCTGAGGAACTCTCTCTCTCTCTCTCTAAAACACACACACTTTATCTCTCTAAGAAACTAAAAGAAATAAAACGAAGCTCACGCAGCTGAGTCCACTCGTTGGGGGCGGTTCTCTTTTGAATCGTTTCGAAATTCACTTTTCCGTTTCCCTTCGTTGATTGTATATACAACCGATCACATCACTGATCATTGATTAGAATTATTTTTGTAATTATTATTAATATTATTGTTTTCGTGGTTGCGATTCTGTTGCGTGCTGCGTGGTTCGTACGGTACGACGTCGTTGAAATTTCATCGCCGTCGCGCTGGTACGGAGAGATTGGTTGCTGCTGCGTTGTGGTGTCGTTGAAGGATGGCGGCCGGAGTGGAGTTGTCGGATGGAAGAAGCGGCGGCGGAATTGTGATGGAAATTCCGGTCGGCGATGAGGAATCGTTCTCGTCGCCGACGACGTTGCCGAAGAGGCTCCGGCGACGGCTTCGTGGCTCGGAGTGTAAGTCTCCGAGCACGGTGGAGGAAATCGAAGCGAAGCTCCGCGATGCTGATCTTCGCAGACAGGTGTCCTTACTATATATTTTTCCCTTCCGAAACAGTGTGTTGGTTTGGTTGGTGAGAAAGCTTAGGGTCTTGAAATTGAATTTAGAAATGGTTTTCACTTTTTTGTTTGATGGTTTATTTTATTTTTTGCTCCTTGCTTATTTTAACCACGTGTAATTAGTTACTAATTATTATTTATTATTTTAATAATTTAATTAGTTTGTAACGTGAGTGAGTAGAGATTAATCTCATTTAAGACTTTTATTTTGGGTTTGTATAAACGCTTATTTATTTACTCGATTCATCGATTGTGGAAAGAGTTAAATGGTTCGTTTGTTACTGCTCTGTTGGTTAATTGTTGTAGAAAAAATTTCTTCGTTTTCTTGCTTTATCTTCAAGGTTGTTTCTGTGTTAGGTAGAATACTTGAGGCTTCTTCTTTTCTATTCGAATTTTGATTCGCACTCATTTGATGGTGGTGCTTTTTTTTTCAAATTTCAAAAGGGTCTCTTTTTTCTGATAACTTTCGTTTTGGTTAGTACTAGGTATGGGTTGTTAGCTATTAATTCTTGTCATTAGTATGAATTGGATTCCTAATTATGCTTTAGTATATGCAACATATTATGGTATTTTCATTCGTGAGTAATGATCTAGTGCCCATACGTGTTTTATTCACACTTGGGGAAACCAAATATAATTACAGTTTCTTCCCTGACCTCCTATTCTCCTTTTCTTGTTCTCTCCTTATTATTTGTCTAACTGTTCTTATTCTGTTTTTCTTGCCTCTGACCAGAGTTTCAATATTTTTAGTTTAAGATCATTTGTCTGGTGTGTGAGTTTCTCTCTATTTATCGAACTTCTCTTGGTTGTAGAAATACTATGAGAAACTCTCAAGTAAGGCACGTGCAAAGCCAAGAAGCCCCTCAAGATCTTCATCCCAGGAAGATGATCCTGGTCAGAGACTAGAAGCAAAACTGCAGGCTGCTGAACAGAAGAGGTGAGTTTTTCCCAGGTTTGTCTTGAAACATGTATTTATTATGGGCTCGTGTTATATAAGTGTTTGTTTTTGTTGCCAACGGCCGGGGTGTTTTTGTTGTTTCATGCAGTAAAACCACTTTGCTTAAAAAAATACCTTCTTGATCATTCATCAGCCATTAAAAGCAACATTTGGAGTGATTCACACTTGTAAATACCTTTTTGTTTTTTATTTTCTCGAAAAAATCATTCATTTATCATAAAAATATTTGATATATATACGAAGACTTGTTTCTGAGAAAATAACCTTAGATAAATGGACCGGATTCCAATCATAAAATGGTAATATTGGTGTCGTGTCCTTGTTGGAATTGCTTTTCTGTTTTTAATAAACTACACTTATTTGAATAGATTAATTACTTCATTTGTTTATCAAGTCTGTATTATCTGTGTTACATCTTTCTACCGGGGAACTTCATATAATTTATAAATTTGATTATTATGCAGTTAAATTTTGTGATCTTTCATTCTGATATTTTTTCTGTTTCATCTTGATTGGTAATCGCGAATCTAATTAGAAAATATTTCCTTAAGTTCAGAAAAAGTTAAATATTTAGTATAATTTCATCTAACATCCAATTCGTATGCTGTAGCCATTCCATTGATAGCTACAAGTTTATTTCTTAACTCTGAAACTTTGCTTCCACCTTTTACTATTTAACATGATCTTATCAACTGCCCCCTAATGATTTATTTTGAAATTATTTGACATCCTTTATTTTTTGTATATTATTTACTCAGGTTGAACATCTTGACTAAGGCCCAAATGCGTTTAGCAAGACTGGATGAATTGCGTCAAGCAGCAAAAAATGGAGTTGAAATGCGCTACGAGAATGAACGTGTAAAGCTTGGAACAAAAGTTGAGTCACGTGTTCAGCAGGCAGAGGCTAATCGGATGCTTATCCTCAAGGCTCTTAGGCAAAGAAGGGCTTCTCTTAGAGAAAGGTCATCTCAAACATTGATGAGAAGGATGGCTCGAGAAAGCAAATATAAAGAGTGTGTACGTGCTGCAATTCACCAAAAGCGAGCTGCTGCTGAAATGAAACGACTTGGATTGCTAGAAGCCGAGAAAAAGAGGGCACAGGCCCGAGTCTCGCAGGTGATACATGTGGCAAAGTCTGTATCTCACCAGCGTGAGATTGAGAGGAGGAAAAAGAAGGATGAGTTGGAAGATCGATTGCAAAGGGTACGGTGTTCACTTGAAGCTCCTCTTCTTTTTCTTTTTCTTTTTCTTTTCAGAGTAAGGGGATGGTTGATTTGTTGTGGTCATCAACGCGCTTGTTATTAAGTCTCTGAAATTATATTGGTTAGGCAAGAAGACAAAGAGCTGAATATCTCAGGCAGAGGGGAAGACTGCGTGGCTATGCCCATGAGAATCGGAATAGAATGTCAAAGCAAGCAGAATATCTTTCCAGAAAACTAGCAAGGTTTATTTGCATTTAAATATTGATATATCTATGTTTGGTCATGTACAAAGCTTTAATAATTTCACTCTCTGACGTGGATATTTGGAATCTTATCACTGTCTACACAGTTATCATTTTGGATTGGAGGAGATTTGAACTAAGCTATAAATTTAATGTAGGATGAATTTAGTGTTTGAAATTTTATTCCTCCATCAGGATGAGGCCGTAAAGGATGTATTTGAGTTACTTTTTGCTAGCTATTGATATAGGGAAAAGGTCTCCTAACTTTATTTTCTTATTTAAGGTGCTGGAGGCGGTTCCTGAGGCAAAAGAGAACAACGTTCACCTTGACAAAAGCATATGATGTGCTGGGCATTAATGAGAAATCTGTTAAGTCAATGCCATTTGAACAGCTTGCTGTTCGGATTGAATCAGCTTCTACCCTTCAGACTGTGAAAACTTTGCTGGACCGATTTGAGAGCCGTCTCAAAGTGTCTACAGCAGTTGCTCCTGCCAATAATTTGTATAGCTTGGACGACATTGATCACCTTCTTAAACGAGTTGCTTCCCCCAAGAAAAGGGCTACTCCCAGGAGACCTGTTAGAAGCAGAGGGGCAATGAAAGTAGACTCAGGCAGAGAGTCAAACAATAGCTTGGCTAGGTCGTCCAGGTATCCTGTGAGAATTGTTCTTTGTGCTTATATGATATTGGGTCATCCAGATGCAGTTTTCAGTGGAATGGGAGAACGTGAGATTGCTCTAGCCAAAGCTGCAGAAGAGTTTGTCCAAATGTTTGAGTTGTTGATAAGGATTGTATTAGATGGACCAGTACAGAATTCTGACGAAGAGTCTGTCTCAGCAGCTATGAAGCGCTGTACCTTCAGATCTCAGCTTGCTGCTTTTGATAAAGCTTGGTGCTCATACTTGAATTGTTTCGTGGTATGGAAGGTTAAGGATGCTCGATCACTGGAGGAGGATTTGGTAAGAGCAGCTTGCCAGCTTGAAGCTTCTATGATTCAAACTTGCAAGTTAACTCCAGAAGGAACTGTTGCTGATAAGCTTAGTCATGATATGAAAGCTATTCAGCGTCAGGTAATGTTCCACATCAATAGTTTAGTTTCTTTGTGAATTATATATGTTGTTGATGAACATTTTTTTATCGGAACATTAATGATTTTGAAAACCAACTGTTGTATATTGAAGACTGTAAGATAGACAGATACACATTTTGGTTCTTATTGAGTACAATTTTTCATTTGCTTACCGCTTTTCAAACAATGTTTCCTGATGTTCATTGACTATATTGAAACCATAGTTTTTTATTTCCTTGACTGCTTTCTTATCGTTGCAGCAATGCATGACCTTATCTTTCTTTCTGCAATTAATGCAGGTCTCTGAAGATCAAAAACTTTTGAGAGAAAAGGTGCAGCACCTTAGTGGAGATGCTGGTATTCAGCGAATGGAGTTTGCACTCTCTGAAACAAGATCTAGATACTTTGGAGTGAAGGATGACGGAACTCCTGTGAGGTCTCCAATGACTTCATCTGTGACTGCAAGCCCAACTCCATTAAGTGAAAGAAGTATTCCAGAAGAGGGTAGTAATCAAAGAACTGCAAGGCCAACTCCATCAAGTGAAAAAAGTATTTCAGATGAGAGTAGTAATCATAGGACAAGCCGAGTTGTTCGCTCCCTCTTTAATAAGGAGACAAATACTTCTCCTGGAGAGTCTAGCTTCTCTGCTCCCATTATCCGTTCAGACAGTAAGCTGTACCCTCCATCTGAAAAGCTACGGGCAGATAATGAGGTTATCGTAAATGAATTTCTGCACGATCACAAGTATAGTGTTACTGATGGTCTTGATGTCCCTGATCACACTCAAAACAGCATTGAGGTCAGTACATGTTTGTATAAATGTGACCTTTGAATTAATGGCTGATTTTGGATGAAGCTATATTTTGAGGCTCTTCCTAAGGCCTTTGATGTTGATCTGCTCATATTATCCCACCAACTACAGTCTGATTCGCCCATATAATTTTTTCTTTTATCTTCCAGGGGAAAATAAAACAGGCAATGGAGAAGGCCTTTTGGGATGGTATCATGGAATCTGTTAAGGGGGACCAGCCCAATTATGACCGGATAGTGCAACTCATGGGAGAGGTTAGGGATGAAATTTGTGAAATGGCTCCAAAAAGCTGGAAGGAGGATGTTTTTTCTGCCATTGATTTAGAAATTCTTTCTCAGGTATATATTCTCTTTTTGCAGCCTGTGATGGCTATTAGATGCATGATTGGCGTATGCCTGATAATATTTTCTCCTTTTCTGACATTTTCTGCATACATGAAGGTGCTGAAATCAGGTAAACTGGATGTTGATTATCTTGGGAGAATTCTTGAGTTTTCACTCACGAGTTTGCAGAAGCTCTCAGCTCCAGCCAATGAGGAGATGATGAAAGCTACACACAAGAAACTATTTCATGAATTGGGTGAAATTTGTCAATCAAGGGATGGTTCAAACAACTCATGTGTTGTAGCCTTGGTGAAGGGCTTGCAATTTGTCTTCCAGCAGATTCAGGTCTGTTTGCTTAGCCTTTTATTCGCCCACTTTGCTTAATTTTATAACTGAAATTTACTTGGTCAATATGTAATTTTTTCTTCTGCTCGGTAATTATGAATTATAGATGCTTTTCTGAAAGCATTCAGTACCACTGCTTTGTTAAGTAATTAAATTTTGCTCGATCAATGCATTCATGTTTTTCCTTTTTCTTTATTAATTAGGAATTTTGGATGCTTCTAATGTAATATATTCTCTGAAATCACTTGAATACTGGTTTCAATTGTAGCTGCAATGCATTGAATAGCTTGAGATGGGTTGCAATTTGTTAGCCATAGATAGGCACAATCTTTCTATCAATGTTACTTTGTTTGTGCGTTGTTCTTGATTATTGTGATCTTCTGTTAGCTTGAAACCATATTTTTAGGGTACATTTTTCCTTTGAACACACCGAGTTTGGATCCTGCAGTGTGGAATTTATTTTGAAGATATTCATAAGACATTTTCTAGCCTGTTAATGTCTTGCGTTGGTTTTATAATTTGTGACATGATTAATTGTTGTGACAGATTCTTAAGAAAGAGATAAGCAAAGCACGAATAAGGTTAATGGAGTCTTCGGTGAAGGGGTCTGCTGGTCTGGACTACCTCAGGAATGCCTTTGCTAACAAATATGGATCTCCTTCTGATGCCAGTACCTCTATTCCTTCCACACTGAGATGGATTTCATCTGTTTGGAATTGCAAAGAACAGGAATGGGAAGAATACGTGAGATCCTCGGCAGCATTGGCCTCTAATTCATCCCAAGAATTGCTTCCTTCAACTACTCTCAGAACTGGGGGGAATATTTTACTCAAAACAACTGGCAGTCCGATGGCCCTTTCACTTGATGGTGCCAATGCTAAAGGTTCTAAATTGAAAAACTTTGATTTTCTATTCTTCAATTGGCTTTAAAGATGTATACTTTCTACTTGAAGAAAACACTTATTTTGATACCAACTTGAATGTTATTTGATCAGGTGGTCAACAGCCAGAATGCAAAGGAGAACCTGTCGATCTGGTTGTGAGACTTGGCTTGTTAAAATTAGTAAGTGGAATATCTGGTTTGACTCAAGATGATCTACCAGAAACTTTATCTCTTAACTTCTCAAGGCTGAGGTCTGTTCAGGCTCAAATTCAGAAGATTATTGTGATTTCTACAAGGTAAAACATATTTGTTCTGAGATGTCTTCACACTCTCTTAACTGTAAAATTTATGCTGGTGTTATATTAATCGTTATTCACCATGTGCATATATTTGACTAATATTATCTATATTTTGGGAATGGCAGCATTCTTATTCGCAGACAGATTGTGGTGAGTGAAAAGACAGTTGCTAGGCATGCAGATATGGAAAACTTAGTGTCTAAGTGTGGTGCAGAACTGTTGGATCTCCTAGACCGCGTTGAAGATGCTGATATAAACGATATAGTAGAAGTAATCTGCAATTTGCCGAAAATTGAGGGTGAAGAAGCAGGTAAAGCTGAGTCGAGAAAATTGGTTGCTGCTAGGATGGTAGGAAAGAGCCTACAAGCTGGGGATGCTGTTTTTGAGAAGGTGTCTAATACTGTCTACTCAGCTTTGCGTGGAGTTGTGCTTGGGGGAAGTGGGGCACGTGGGAGGAAATTGGCAGAAATGGCTCTCACCAAAGTGGGGTCTGCTTTTCTGACTGACAAGGTAGTGGAAGCTGCTGCTGTTTTGATTGTAGCATCCACTATTTCAGTTGGTGTTCATGGGCCATGGTATAAACATTTGGCCGATAACATGTGATATATTGGGTTAGTACATTCTTATTAATAATAATTACACACGTTTGTACATAGGAGTGTGTAAAGTTGTAAGCTGTGTATCTTATCTTAGGTCTGTAGAGAAGTGACATTGTTTGTAGTAGAATTCTTTTCATGTAACAGACAGAAATGTACATATGTGTCTATCTCAATCTTTTAACATTAAATTGCTAATATATGATTGGAATTTCAACTTATTATATATATCTTCTCAGTTACTGTCACTAATTTTAAATATTCTCTGCAAGTAATGCTATCAAAATCTGAAATTTTAGATGCTTACTTTACTAATTTTGTAATTTGACTATGCGAGTTATCTAAAGTAAATTAGGCGGAATTTAGAATTTTATAGGATGTATCATTCAAAAAGCCTTTACCAATTAAAGATGCCACATTTTCCAAGTAAAAGTGCGGAAGTTATCCATAGATTTCACTAAATTAAATCTGCACCTCTTCACCAGCACAAGTTACTCTAGACAACTATGATGGTGGTTATCGAAATACAAGTAATACAGAGTTTTCCTTGTTGATTTGCGTATACTAGTTATCTTCCACTCGTACGATGGAAACCATAAATTACTGCAAGCTTGATATACATAGTGCGAAGGGACATGACAATAATAATATTGTATATCATTTCAAGATGTTGTCCATTGAGGTAGTACTCTCCCAGAAGCATTTTTACAAGTCACCTGATCTAATGCATCAATTTCTATGAGGTCAAAGTCTAGGTCTTCATCATGGCATCCAGAAAAATAATCTTCCTCTGCAGAATCATATATCACAGCTTTTTTATTTTGTCTCTTTATAGTCCTTTTCTTAGAACGACCTGTACTATTGGTGAGGGCGTCATCGTCCTCAGCATTTGCATATGGATCTCCATTTGACTCTCGTCTCCTTTTAGCAGAATCTGCACTACCTTTGCTGCCGCTACTGGCTTTGTCCAATTTGTAATATTCATTTATGGTATTCTCAATGGTTTCCAGTATCTCATCCCCATACTTGCTTACCTTTGCCCTGTGTTAAACCAAAATTAATTAATGCCTATTCACCAACAAGGAGACCACTATTCTCAGAACAAACTTACTTGCCAATGCCATTGATATCAAGGAGTTCTTCTTTCGTTCTCGGCACTCTCTTGCTCATCTGCTGCAACGTGGCATTACTAAATAGAAACGACAGCTTATCAGATGCCTTTATCACGAGTAGTATATAACACATACGTCATATCATGTAATAAAGCAGAAATGGATTTATTAGGCAAATTTTAATTTTCAATTGCATTCGTTATAATGCTATACCCTATAGAGTAACTGAATCCAAAATGGAGACACTGTTACTTGTATTACAAAAAGAAAATGTCTAATAAATTACCCAAATATGTGGTAAGCAAAAACACTATCTCCAGCTTCTTTAACAAGAGTTGTCCTCAACATACGCAGAGCAGTGTATAACTTGGCTGAAAGATTCTGAAGCAGATTTGTCTTTAGATATAATTCAAGAACAGATAGAAATTGCAACAAACAAACTGAAAGATAACCCATTTCATACCAAATCCACTTCAGTTTGAGGCTGAGGAGCGTTAGTTGGAATAACATTCGGCTTCCCAGATGTCAAAGAACCCTTGGCTGGAGTTGCATCAGATTTCCCTGGTTTTAATGCCTTTACAGACGATGGGAATCTACAGTAGTTGAAAAATTCCATGAGTATATGACCAGAGAAAAACACGCGTGTATTGTGAACTTGAAGCCCTAGAAAGCTTAGACAAAGATTCAAGTCAAATCGATCTCATATTTATCAAAGCCCTCACATACAAAGAAAAAGGAACTTTCACGGAAAGATGTTCAACCACGGTAAGAATTAGCTTTCTAATTCAACAAAATTAAGCAAGAAACAGAATGAGATTGACAAACCTCAATATAATTCTGTGCCCAGCAAACAGATTACAGACCTTGAGCTCATTTACCTGACATTTTTTAATGCTTTAGAAAACTTACAGTCATAGAAGCTAATTATGTAAACTAACATTGGAAGCACAATGAGCAAATGTTAAACTCGGTAAAATTGCAGTATATAACATGAGCACTGATACCTTCAATATTGACGATACCGATCCATAATAATCACTTTTCTTTACTTCTTCCACAAGAATATCCTCAACAACAAGATGATGCAATATTCGGGAAGCCTCACCCTTAGCTAGATGCTTTCCAGCACCATGAAGGCTCACTGTCTCATGGCGATTTTTCTTGACCTTTGTTTGACATTAGAAGTACACTATCAAGAACGATAATATATTGCAAAGAATGAAAAGGAAAACAAATTAAATGCTTATGGCATACCATTTGGCTAAAGGAACCACGATAGACTTCTAATATATGAGATGATGAGAACCTCTGTCCCGTTAGCTTAACAAGTTCAACCTAAGCATAAGACAACAAAAAAGTAACTGAAACTGCGAACGAGAGGACTCAAATATTACACTCTAATAGAACTTCAATAAATGGAGGGATTAAAGAGTATGCTGATAGAAAATGTTTCCGAACCAATTGCTTTGCTATCTCTGTGACATCCTTCTCAATGAAATTTGTGATCTTCAAGCAATTATCACACGTTTTGTGACAAGTTGAAGAATTAAACTTCTCCCCAAAATGAACAAGCTGCAGAAGGCGCCGACAGTCGACCTCATTTTCACAATAACTAACCTGAGGCAGTTCAAGACAAATATTTAGTGATATAATAATAATAATAATAATAACTATAATTAGAATCTCAATTTTTTTAAATTTACCATTCGCATAAGGTTTTCAGTGTTTGTTTCTAGTATGCTTCCAGGATTTATCATATTTGAACGATTGTATCCAGATGCCATGGGACTTTGCTCTATTGATCCTTGACTTATCATATGCTTGACTCGTATCTGTAAATATGAGATGCAATCATACATAAGCAATAAAGGAAGTTGAGTAAGGAGATGGGATCTCAGTCATCACTCGTTTCATTTGATTTCCACTAATATGAATGCTAACTTAGGTTCAATAAACATATTAAAATACAAGTAAGAGGGTTGAGATCGATACTAACATAATCACTATAATTATAATATAATACACAAGACGAACGTTGACCATCTCTACCAGCTCGGCCACATTCCTGAGAGGAAAATAAGAAGCATGCACGTAAGCCAACAGAAGCAAAACCTATATACCTAACATATTTGATATTCTGCCAGTACCTGATGATAGCCTTCAATAGATTTTGGGAGAGAATGGTGAATTACAAAGCGGACATCGGGTTTATTAATACCTGAAATAACAAGTATAAAATATGATCTCATACAATTAATTAATGCAATAGGCAGTAGCAAGGAAGTAAATATACCCATTCCAAATGCTACTGTAGCACAAATTATATTGATTTCATCTTTGCTCCACTGTTTTTGAACAAAGGCACGTTGAGCAGGATCCATGGTACCATGATAAAATGCACATTTATGTCCAAATTCCTGAACAATGAATATAACTAGATAATGTATTCACAAGCTGAACGAATTGATATTAGCTTCCACATTTATTTATTTTTCAATTAAAAAAATGAATCAGCTTGCTAAAACTGGGCTCTACGTTCAGGAAGGTCACCAGATTGCACTGATGCTTTTCAGATACCCACATTTTCATGCAGAAACAGTGAAACAAAACAAAAAAACATGAACCATGATGAAAAATGAAAGAAAAGCTAGAGCAAGCCAAAAAATCAGAGCCAATTCAACATATTACGCTTTTAAGTCCAATATACAAATATGAAATAATAGGAACTAACCTGCAAATTGCTAGCGACCTTTTCACAATCCATTCGTGAAAGACAATAGATAATGCCACATTCATCAAAATGATTCTCTCTAATGAATTTGTCAATGTCTTCCAAACACTTTTTGGTCTTGGGGACAACAGAATACCTGCAATGTTAAAAATGAACATGATTCATCCATTGAAGGTTTAGCAAGAAGTCAGTTCTTCATTTAACACACCATAAGTTTGGGCGATTAAAACTTTGCCGAAAAACAATGCAGTTAACAAGACCAAGTGCTTGCACGACATCTTCTTTTACGCTAGCAGTTGCTGTAGCTGTTAAAGCTAAAACTGGAGTATTTGGAAATTTCTGTTTCAATATACCAAGTCCCTGGTGAAATCAAGAGTAACAATTAAAATTTAAACAATACATTATCATAGATTTGCGTCAATTTGAAGGGCACAAAAGCTCCAACCTGATAATCTGGTCTAAAATCATGCCCCCATTGGCTCACACAGTGAGCCTCATCAATTACAATCCTTGCAAGCAGCTCACGAAAATGTAAATTCTCTAAGTGTCGCAAAAGATTATCACTTCTGCAGTAAAAGTAAAAACAATAGCATCATGGAAAAAAATGAAGAATATGACTCTTAAGTTAAAATGTTTCATAGAATAGAGCAGCTATCAATGATGGCACTCACTTGACAACCTTTTCAGGTGTCACATATAATAACTTGTATTTACAGTAATCAGAATTAAGTTCTCGGAGGATCTCCTGCTGTTCAGTCCATTCCATATTGGCACTTAAGTAAGCAGCTGGTATATTTGCCTGTAAGCCAAGCCAACAGGAGCAAATAAACATCTATCTATCAATCAGAAAAACACAGGGCAGAAAGAGGAAGCAAGTTACAAAATCAGCAATACCTGCAGTAAGTGCATTATTTGATCCTGAATAAGGGACACAAGGGGAGAAATTACTAATGTTATACCATGACAAACAAGAGCCGGTAACTGCAAGACAAGACATTGTAAGATGACAGTTTTGGTAAAATCTAGACAAATATATCAACAAAACCAATAAAATGAGATAGGGAAAAGGCCATAACTCGAAAAAGGTCTTTAGAAAGATCGTATTACCTGATAAGTCAGACTCTTTCCACCACCAGTGGGCATCAGAACAAAAACATCACATCCACTCATTGTGGCATTAATGACCTCTCTTTGATTGGGGCGAAAGGAATGATTTCCAAATACCTTTTTATTATTAACCTGTAAACAAATAAAAAAGTTATTAAGACGAGTTACATTCACTGGAAACTGACAATAATTCAGTTAAATACCTCTAACTCTTTTGTCCAAGGAAAATCGTGGCTGCTCCAGCGTTTGTCTCCAGAACCTTCAATGTAATTAACTTCAATAATCTTTGGGATGAACTCTTCCCGCTCCACCGGGCCTGATGATGTGCTATAATTGTCTACAGAAAAAGATGGAAGAGACTGGAATGTTGAACCACATGTCCCATTACCCATATAAGCCTGAGTATCGTATTGCTTGGATCCATTACAGGCACCAGTTTGCTGAGGTGTTTCATACACATATGATGCGAATGGTGCCGTGGATGCAGAAAAATGTGACTTTTGCCTTTCCTCGTTAAGATTACTTGATTGAGTATATTTTTCTAGTTGCTGAATTTGCTTATTCAGCTGTGACCTAGCATTAGCGACAAGTTTTATTTTCAACTCATGCTATTCAATTAAAAAAATATGCTGTAATTTTTTTATGCATAATAATTTAGCATACCACAACTATAAATTAAAAAAAAAAAAGATGAAAAAATGTTACAAACAATGTAATTCCAAGGGAAATGCACACCTATCATGGCGAAGCTTTGATATCTGTGTAGAATTGAGGGTTTCACAATTGTCGAGCAGTTCATTAGAGATTGCAATTAGATTATCCTTCAATTCCTGCAAATGAATTGCTGCTTCAGGGCAAAGCCCTAGCTGCAACCAATTTTAGGATTAGGCCGATCAATCTGACAAATAAACATGGATAACTTGGGAAAGATCAAAATACCTTGTACCCATGGATGCAATCTAAACACAGGTCTGGTGGCAAAACATCATCCCCCTGTCTAGCAAATCCATCTTTATCTGCATTTGGTGTTACAGGAGGAAACTTGGATATTGACGGCTTAGGAGTGCAGGTCGATTGGTATTTCTCAACAATTTGGTCAACATCAATGTTCTTAAAGGCAACCAGAAGCAGGACGGAAACAAAGAGAGAGAAATCAGCATCTACATGGATCTAAGCAGTTAGGATAAACTTGACTAGGTAACGGTTTATTTTTAAGAAAAGGCAACAAAGCAGCCACACCAACTACGGACAAAAGGACATAATCAGAGAGTGAATAAAATGGCCAAACATCCTCGTCAGTCTCCACTTCACAAAAGAATTGTGCAAACTACTACCTTCAAGTTGGAATAACCAACATACATTCATCGGCAAACTAGTAGTAAAAGACTGAAAGTTAAAATAACTGGTACAAAATTATGTATGACTGCAACTAATAACTATGGTAAGCCCTTTGATTTTATATCAGTTCATTCAAAAACAATAAAATCAAGCAAGTTGCAACAAATTGTTGGCAATTCTAACTTACAAGCCTAATGAGACCCAGATGAATTTGACTCGTTTAAATTAATCAATGCATACTAAATTACCTCAAGTATGTTATCATCATCAATATCTCCAGACATGCAGTTAGAAGACTCGTTGATTTGGCCTGTGTACTTATTATGATTGTTCAATGAACCATCCAAACCCCAAGAAGTATTTCTGCTAGCTGGAATGTCAGTGACATCAGGACACATACGGTTGTCATTCTGATAGCCTCCATGGATTGGTGCTGTTCTCGTATTCTCATGACTCTGACAATTAACATTGACAGTTTTTCCAGGTTGTACATAGTTCCTACTAGAATTTTGTAGACTTGAAAGAGCATCCCAAGCCTGTCAGGAATTGTTTCATCAGAAGTTATTGCAAACTGTAGAAGTCTCAAATAAGAACATTTACATTGGCAAACTACTCACTTTCATATAACAGTTATACTACTATACCTTGTCAAATTGTACTCTCTGTGAAACTTGAATATTTTCACTTCGTTGAAAAACAAACCTGAGAGAATTGACGCATTAGAGAGCAAGCTGAAACTGAGCTGAAATCCATATATTAATCTAGCATATCAAGTTCCACAGAAATAGCACAACCACAGTTGACTAAGGAAACCAACAAATAAAATCCATTCAAAAACGATCTCAGCACTGAACAGCAAAAAAGTGGAGTAAGAAGATATAATCCAAAATGGTAACTTTTAAATTGAAACAAGTTTAAACCAACATCTACCACGTTATACCGAAGTGTTAGCAAAGCAATAATAGTCGATTGAAGTAAACGGAAATTTTTAGACAGAATTAATGTCTTGGCAACCCCTGGGAACGAAATTGATTTCCCTGTATACACACAAAAACTAATGAAGCCCCAATGCCTAGCCATTCCAAGAAAGACCTATAAATCCTATTGTCTAGGAACTCTGGACATGAAACTCTGAACGAACTGGCAATATAACAAAGTACAAGAATGAATGACTGTTGAAGTAAAAGGTGTACCCGGCAGTCTCAGGGTTCGGTTCTTGGTGGCGGGGCTTCTTGGGCGGAACAGAGAACAGAAAATTAGAGCTCAAAAACTTCTCTTGGGAGGAGAAATTCTCATGAGCATTGGCATGCCGCAACCAGTCCCTGTTATTCTCTTTATCAACGCGAACTGAATTGGTTTCACTGTGAACATTCCAAAACCTAATTAGCCACTAACTATAAATGATGAACCACAAAGATGGAAACAAATAAAGCGAACCCAAGCATCATTACCCTGGTCTCATTTGAGTAGCAACCAAACAACACATTCCCTGCAGAATCAGAACTCAATTTGAATTACAGCAACACGGCGCAATAATAATGAACAAAAATGAAGAAAAAAACTCGTTGGCGTGCCTCATCAAAACATGGGCATCGGTAAATGGAAGAAAAAATGCAATGGAGATTGCAACGTCGAGTGGAAGTAGAGCGATTCGAATCAAAACCCTAGAAAAGTGATTGAGGAGAAAAGTTGGCCATTGAAACACAGAGATCCAAATAATCGTACGGAAGAGAAGAGAAAGAGCTTTTCCAAAGCCTTGGCGGGATTTTTCATTTCAACTAATCTACTTCTGCAAAATCTTGATTTTTTTTTTCTTTTTTTATAACCCAATAAAATAAAATATAAAAAATTGCATAAAAAATACTGTCGAAATTTTTTTATAATTCAATTAGCGGTACAAGATTTTCAATTCCCGCCAGGAGGATTTACACATTGCTGAGACAATGACATAAACCTAAAATTTTAACTTTTCTTTTTTAAAAATATTTTTTCACTTTGTCTTAAAAATTAGGGTTAAATATGTTTTTAGTCCCTAAACTATTGGCCATTTCTGGTTTTCGTCCCTCTTCCAAAGTAAGGTACACTTTAGTCCTTATACTTTTCGAAACTTTGGTTTTAGTCCTCCAAAACTAACACCGTGAAAAATATATTGATGTGTCTAACGTCTCTGTCCACGTGTAATTGCTTGTTTGCTGACATGCATCTGTTAAGTGATCTGAACTGATTTTTCAAACAACTACTCTCCAAGTCAAGCTTTTCTCGGAGACCCAATCTCTACCTTCACTTTGTTCTCTGTTCTTTAATTCTTCTTCTATTTTATCAAAGTCTTCAACTTGATACACCACACGCAGAAGTGACACAAGCTCCGAGATACTCATTTCGCTGTAATGCTTTTGAGAAGTAGTAGAAATGGAACTCTGCAAAGACCCAGATTCGATTTTGGGTTGAAGTGTCATGAGAATGAGAAGTCCAAAAGACGCCGACTTTTTTCTGTGGGTGAACCGAGCGAAAGAAGAAGAAGCCGCTACCTCTGGTGCAAGTAACGAAATTTGAGCAAATGAAGAAAGAAGAAGAAGGAAGAAAGAAAGTGTGTTTGGAAACGTATGAAAGAAGATGAAATGAAAAAGGTGAACAGGGAAAGGGAACGACGAATATGAACTTATACATCTTTTCACTTTCAATAATCTTTTACGGATCAACAAAAAGATACCCAACCTAAGAGAAATGATAAAAAATGTTACTAAAACTTGAGAGAAATTTTTTATTGAGGGTCGGATGCAAAATTTATCAATTAAATATTTTTTAAGGGAGCGCTGTGGCCGTAAAGGTTAGAAAGATGATCAAAGGTCTGTTTCTTCCAGTTGAGAGCGGCTTGAAAGAGAGGAGTCTCTCCATCTTTGTTCTTGAGTTTCGCTAAGTAAAACTTTTGTTAAGCTCTACCTAATGTAAAACTTTACCATTATTTTTTCTTTCTTTAACTACACTCATGAATTTTTATGTTCTCAGGAAATTCGTTACAAAAATCCAAACACATCATTGGTTAACTGTTAACCTTGACCATCTCAATTTACAATATATAACAGTTCTCTGCAGCCATAGGACAAGAACTATTTTTCTGCTTATTTCTTTTTTCTAGTTTTGTTAGTCGAAAGATAAAAAAAGAAAGCCATTACAGCTACCATTACTGATAAAAAAAAACAGAAGAGGACAACGAGGTTGAACTTTTTTGCAGTAGTAACGCTTTATTTTCTTTGGAATCCAATAAATTAAGTTGGCCACTCCCAACAATGTGGAGATATTATTAATTGATTTGAAAATTGATTTAATAAAAAAATAAAAACATATTCAGACTGATCTCAAACGAAATTATAATTCTTTTATCTTCCTCTTATATCATAGAACTCATTAAATAGAACGTAAGACTAATATATCATTTGTAATTCTTTATAAATTTCCACTAAAAAAGTGTTAATTACGTATACATATATTTTTTTATCGGCATTAATTATGTGTAGATTAATGTCCATATATTCTGGTAATCTGAAGTTGAAGCAGGATGGGAACGACCAAGTACGGAAATTTTGAGGAGGTGTTGTCGAATAAAGTGAACCGTCTGGCGCAGTTCACATTGGAAGGGAAATGGAAAGAGGTTGAGGAGATGTACAATGAAAACCCAGCGTGTCACACGGCAAAGATTGACGATTTCGTCGGCACTGCACTACACGTGGTGGTGGATTTGGCCGAAGAAAAATTGGTTGAAAAGCTTGTGAAAGCCATTATCAGACACAAGACGAGGAAGGCTCTGAAAGTGAAGAACTATCAAGGGGATACAGCTCTGCATGTTGCTGCTTCCAGGGGTTTCACAAAGATATGTCAGATCATCGTAGGAGAGAATCGGAAGAGGATTTACTTAGCGAAACTCAAGAACAAAGATGGATACAGCGAAATGAGTATCTCGGAGCTTGTGTCACTTCTGCGTGTGGTGTATCAAGTTGAAGACTTTGATAAAATAGAAGAAGAATTAAAGAACAGAGAACAAAGTGAAGGTAGAGATTGGGTCTCCGAGAAAAGCTTGACTTGGAGAGTAGTTGTTTGAAAAATCAGTTCAGATCACTTAACAGATGCATGTCAGCAAAAAAGCAATTACACGTGGACAGAGACGTTAGACACATCAGCATATTTTTCACGGTGTTAGTTTTGGAGGACTAAAACCAAAGTTTCGAAAAGTACGAGGACTAAAGTGTACCTTACTTTGGAAGAGGGACGAAAACCAAAAATGGCCAATAGTTTAGGGACTAAAAACATATTTAACCCTAAAAATTATGAAAAGTTAAAATTTCCATATATTTTTAATTAATGATTGATATGACAAGAGCGATAATTAAATTTAAAGTAAATACAGAAGAAACCCATTATTTCATAAAAGTTTAAATTTCTCAAAAATTAAATTTATAATTATATAAAGTTTAGAGAATGATTTATAAATTTCGAAATAAATTTTTATTTATTTATTTTAACTCTTTCACATAAATTTAAGTAATTATAATTAAGTATCTGTTTAAAAGAAATTGAATACTCAATTTTCTTTAAAAAAATTCAAATAAATTTTAACCATTTAATTGTTAGATTGATTAGATAATGAATTTACTTTCTTGACTTATTAAAAAAAGTGACATTTTATGTTTAATATAAAATTATATTGTCATTAATATGAAAAGTAAATAAATTTTATTACATTGAAAATATATTGCATTTAATTATTTACATGTTATCACCTAAGGTGAGATTTTATATTCACTAACAATATTATTAGGTTGGCTTATGGTTTATCACTTACATTAACCAATAAATTGTCTTGTTAGGTAACAAAACCATTATGCTAATGAATTATATATCAACACCTATAATATATTTTATTCAACATCATTTAATAAAAATCATCCACTTCACATTAATAGTAATATTGTTGTAATATTAACTACATGGTATTTTTTTTTTTATCATGGAAAACAAGATTGTTATTTTGAAAGATAACTACGTATCCGACAAAAAATAAACTAAAAATACTATATAAAAATTGGAATACTCAACAAACTAACAAAATTTAATAGAGATTTAATTGAAAACATTCTAAAACTTAATTTATTATTTATTTAACAAGTAAAATATTTAATTGTATATATTATCTTATTTAAATTGAACCTTTATTTATTTACAAAAATTTAGATTTTATTAATTTTTTAATTTAAATTTTTGCTTACAATTTTCATCTGAGCATATTTTTTTCAAATAGGATTATATAATACTTATGTTTATCAAAAATTGCAAATACGAAAAGTGAATAATTTTTTTTTTATCTTTGTAGATTGGATAATGCTACTTTAACAACATTTTTTTTAACAACATTTTAACATCATCTACGTGTCATTTTGTGATTGGTCCATGTTAGTGTTTATGATTATTATTATTTATTTGGAGTAATTTTTGGACCAATCACACAATGACACGTAGATAATGTTAAAATATTGTCAAAAAAAATGCTGTCAAAAGTATCATTATTCTTGTAGATTTGTAAAAAAAAAAAGTAAACAATGTACAAGAAATATAAGCATATTTCGTTTTTAATATGCTTAAAAAATCACTATCCTAATAAAAAAAGTTTATATCATTAATTTTATTTGAAGTTATTTAATGTTATGTTTAAAATAATTAAATATTAAAATTCATATTCAATTATATTAAACATCAACTTTGTCTGAATTTAAATAAAATTATTAAATTAAATTTTTTAAAATAATATTATAATTTTGTTATTATTTTAAAGTAAAATTACTAACTTAATCATGTACCGAATTGAAAATAAAAAAAATTAAAAATAATAAGAAAATATATTAATATAAAAAAAATTAAATAATTTATTAGCTAAACAACTTATAAATTACAAATTAAAATTTGTGATACATTTTCATAATATTCAGACTATCTTGTTCTGATCTATATTGTATTAATCTAATTTGAGTGGCGTAACTTTCAGGGAATGAATGGCGAGCAGTGAGTCTCAGCTTCTGTGCCGCCACTTCGATTATGGCGGTGCTCCGGTAAGTCAACCACCGTGCCGTATCCTCTTCGCTTCACTTTTTCATTTTTCTCTTCTTATGAAGAATAAATTCACCAATAAGAGCAGACAACTAATTCAATGATCACAAACCCAAAATCCATTGACATGTTGTTCTGCATGTGTGTGTCTCCGGTGCCAGATGGCACCGGTTTGTAGAAGGAGTTTGAGGTTCCCGTTTTGGAATTCAGTGCATGCTAATACCGATCCTAATCCAAAGAATCATCCAAGTCTAAGAGTGAAGATGCAAGCGCAAGCAGATACGATGATGAAGCCCGTTTCTGATAACAAAATCCCACATGTGCTAACTGTTGCTGGGTCTGATTCTGGGGGTGGTGCTGGAATCCAAGCTGATCTCAAGGCTTGTGCTGCACGCCGGGTTTACTGTTCCACTGTCATTACTGCTGTCACTGCACAGAACACTGTTGGGGTTCAGGTTCGATTTGATTTTAATTTCATAATGATAAGAACTCATCTGTTTCGTTTTAGCCGTGATTATTGAACTTGATTTCATGCATGTTGAATTGGCTTATGTTATACTGGAATCAAGTTGGGCTGGTTCGAGGCTTATTCGTATGATGAACTTTGGTGTAGTTAACTGAGTTCTGTTAATTTTTTCGACAGTCGATTGAAAGACTGAGTTTTTGATTTTGTGTTGTTCTTTTTTTTACCATTTTTCTAAAATTTGTGGCTTGTAGGGTGTGAACATTGTACCTGAGGATTTTGTGGCAGAGCAGTTGCAGTCTGTGCTTTCTGATATGCATGTTGATGTGGTAAGTGAAAATAGTGACTGCAACGGCTATTAGAAACCGGATTTATAAACTTATCGGGCATGTTGGTCTGTTCAAACTAGCAAGTTCATGGATTGCTAACGTTCCCACCTTCCGGCATGACTTGCTTCTTAAAGTTAACGTTATTTTTTTCCGTAGTCCAGTTTTATTGTTTGTTTTGATTTACTCAGTTATGCGGGTGCTTACTTTCTGTTCTTCTTTATACATCCTGATTTCTAGGTTAATGGTGTTTGCTATTATTTTTTCCATTTGAATTAATTATTCTACGTCTTTAGGTCAAGACAGGCATGCTTCCTTCTCTTAATATAGTTAAGGTTCTCTGTCAGATCCTTAGGAAATTTCCAGTCAAAGGTATTCACTTGTACAAAAAATTCTAATGTATTTGTTCAATTGCAATGGGAGTGACTCTGTACTGACTTCTTTTTTCTGAAGGCAGCTCTCGTGGTTGATCCTGTCATGAAATCTTCCAGTGGGGATGTACTTGCTGGTTCTTCTGTTTTGACTGGATTTCTGTATGTGTTTCTGTGCTTGAACTGTACTGTTTTTGTTTGACATGAAAGTGTTTTTCATATTCTTCTGTCTTCCCTACTTGATCTGGATTTTATTTAAAGTCCTTTGATTATATAATAGCCTTATGCTTAATTTTCTTTGTTATGGGTTTCTGCTTGTTAGTTTTTACAGTTGTTAGTGGATAACATTAAAAAATTATATATTTAAAATTCAGTTTTATTTTCATCCTTGTTACAGTCACTAAAATGATTTCAAAATTCACATTTATTACAAAACCTGTAGGAAATCAGTTCAATTTATTTATTGGATATTGAATGCAGGGAGGAGCTGCTTCCCATGACTGACATTGTAACCCCAAATATAAAAGAGGCATCAGTTTTACTTGGAAATGTGCCGCTGAAATCAGTTTCTGACATGCGTACTGCTGCCAAACTGATACATGATATGGGCCCTAGGTTTGTTTCTTTTAATCTACTTGAGTATTTCGTTCCAATCTAACTAAAAGGTCTTTTTGCCTCTGCTGTTTACTAATAGTTATTTCTCAAATGTAAGTTTTTTTTTATTCTTTTAGCCAAACTGAGTTGTATGAGTAGTAGACTTCCAACCTTAACCTGCTTGTTCGGCACAGCTTTAGCTTTACAATATGACTCGTGGACCTTTTAAAATTTTATTTCATATTCTCTTACATAGCTCAAACTATGATATCAATAATTAAAAAGGAATACTGAGAAAACAAATCTGTAAGAGTGCTAAATGGCTATATTTTTTCTGGAAGGAGAAACATACCTTACTGAAATCATTCTTCCCGGAGGGTACTACTTAGTAAATTTCTTTTACATAAATATTAGAACTTTATAGTGAATTGAGCTTCTAAAATCAGAAAAGACAGTCATAAAAATTGTATGTATGTTATATATACACTTTCAGCCAGTTGAAAATACCTCATATCACATGAAATAGTTACTAGTATAATATTTGCCTTTATTGTAGTAGTATTTCATTGCCTCTGTTTTTTTTATCTTATTTATCTTCAGACTTTCCCTAGAAACTTGGAAGAAGATGTACATGTGATACTGTTTATATCTAAATGACGGATACAATATCCAGAGCCAGAACATGGACTCAGACTTCTACCAAAAACTTTCCATAAGAATGCACTGTATTTTGTACATGTCTCGTGTAAATCACCTCTAGAGAAGTTTGATTATATGTATTATATGCTTATCATATTGCTGTTAATATTGATTTGCAATAAGTAAATTATTAGATTGTTTCCCTAAATTAACAATTACTTCGCCTGCTTCTATTAGCAGAAAATTGGGATGGTGTTGTATACATAAAAGAGTTACACTTCATGGATAAAGGTCATAATAAAAAAAATATAGAAAAACTTCAACTTCAAAGTATTGTGCATTTACCGATTATTAAATTTTTTTTGTAGGAATGTACTCGTCAAGGGTGGTGACCTCCCTAATTCATTAGATTCTGTTGATGTATTCTTTGATGGTGAGGTTCAAGTCTTTAATTCTGAGACACAATGGACATAAACAAAATCTATCAGACATAGCAACCCTTTGCAATGTACGTCCAAATCATTTTTCAAAATGAACTCCACTTATAGATCTTAAGTTTTGCAGGTGATGAGTTCTACGAGCTTTGTTCACCACGTATAAATACCCGCAATAGTCATGGTACTGGTTGTACCTTGGCGTCATGCATAGCAGCAGAGCTGGCAAAAGGTTCTTCAATGCTTTCTGCAGTTAAGGTTTGTTCAACTATCTCAAATTATTTGATAATGATATTGAAGGATCTCATTGGGCAATGCCCATGATTTACTCCCCTTTTATTCTCTCTCTGTAATTTAGATACAAAAGAAACAAATGGAAATAACAGATATTGAATGATGGAATATTCTATAATTGTGATCATTTTTCTTATCTGGATTCTTGCAGACAGCCAAATATTTTATTGATGCTGCCTTGGATTATAGTAGAGACCTGGCAATTGGAAATGGAGTTCAAGGACCTTTTGACCATTTTTTTGAACTTAAGAATATCAATCACAGTTCTTGGAGGCAGAATATGTTCAACCCAAATGACTTGCTTTTATATGCTGTAACGGATTCAGGTATGAATATGAAGTGGGGCCGTTCTATTGCTGAAGCTGTTAAGGCTGCTGTAGAAGGAGGTGCTACCATTGTTCAATTAAGGTTTGTTTGATCAAATATGCTTTATTTTTTGTACCACCCTATACATCTTACAGAATATCTGAGATTCCTTGTCATCAGTATTTGACAGTAGATAGAATTCACAGTGATTTAATGTGCTAGGCACCCTATTCTAAAGATCTGGAAATTACTATTTTTTTTATCGTGAACAATCTTAACCTTATTCTTGATTTTTTATTTTGTTTATTTCCTTCTCTCTCACCCCTTCTCCGCCCGAATAAAAAAAACATTAAGCATCCAGTATTTATTGGCTGAAGAGTTGAAGTTTAGCCGATTGTTACATCAGGAATATTTTCTATTAGTGTGTCCAGATTTCTCTTTGTTGTACTTGAAGCCTGCTTTATGGTGCTTCTCATCTCTTGTATGTACAATTAATACAGTCCCTTTTCTCTCCTTTCCTCACTCAACACTTAAATCTCCCGAGTTTTAACATGCAGCAATCATTTTAGCCTGGTATGCGTCTGACTTTTCAGGGAAAAGGATGCTGAGACACGGGATTTTCTTGATGCTTCCAAAGTATCCCTTGAAATATGCCGTTCCTATGGAGTACCATTACTGATAAATGATCGTTTAGATGTGGCCCTTGCCTGTGATGCTGATGGTGTTCATGTTGGTCAGTCTGACATGCCAGTACGTCTTGCAAGAAGCCTACTTGGTCCTGAAAAGATAATTGGTGTGTCATGCAAGACGCCTGAGCAGGCCCACCAGGCATGGATTGATGGGGCTGATTACATTGGTTGTGGTGGTGTATATCCCACTAATACAAAAGCAAATAACCGTACTATAGGCTTAGAAGGCTTGAAGAAAGTATGTGAGGCCTCTAAACTGCCTGTGGTAGCAATTGGTGGCATTGGTCTGTCAAATGCACGTGCGGTCATGGAAATTGGTGAACCAAATCTGAAAGGGGTTGCTGTTGTGTCTTCTCTGTTTGACAGGGAATGCATCTTGACTGAGACAAGAAACTTGCACGCCTTATTAAGTGAGCCAGCATTATTGATACAATGAATATGCCCCCAAATGTGGGAGCAATTTTGTTTAGCTCTCGTAAGGGAGTGATACAACAGTTGGTTTGCTTTTCAGCTAGGATGGAAATATGCGACTGCTGATTCTTTATGCAACATGCTAAACTTAGAAAATTCAAATAAGGGAATTTATGCGATGCTAAACAATCGTGGGTGGCAGGACAAAACGTTTTTGGAGGTTCATTCATTTGCCTTTATTATATGTTCGGCGTACCTTTTGATTTATAGCTTGAATGATCGCAAGATTTATTGCTCGAAAAAAACTACCCTGCTTTTGTTTTTTGTACTTTTTCTACTGTACAAAAATAATCAGTCTATTTTCATCACCAACGTTTTGCAATGATATAAAGCCTCAGAACTTTTTAATAGAATATTGACTGGTTTTTTACATCAAAGTAAAATAAAATACCCTTCAGCTTAAACCAATGGAAGCTGAGGTAACTTCTTTGGCATAATAAATGTGCTTGACATAAAAATATATGAATCGGTCCAATACAATTCCACCGAAGATGGATACTTATTAATATGACGATTATAAAAGTTGGATACTTTGATAAATTATCGTACTAGTGAAACAATTTCTTATGCCAAAAGGTTTGGAAGAACTAAACTATATTTTGCTGTCCAAGACTGAGTTACAAAAATTAAAGCTTCTACTACAGTTATCATATAGCTGAGAGACATGAAAAAGGTAAAAGAAAAAGAAAAGGACACAGGGAACACTACACTCAGCATTTTTACCTCCTAACAAAAGCATATGGAAAGCCTGTGACCCTAAATCCATTCGCACATAAACAGGGAGGCGAGTGGAATGGGGAGCAGAAAGGACAAGTTAATATTTATAAGATAGTCAATTTAACAACCTTAGAAAAAATGTACATCCGTTTATTCAACTACAAGTCCTATGCGGAAAACTGAATTTTATACATACGAGCAGAACACTCACCTTAGTTGAACTAAACCAGGTGCGAAGGAAACCAAGAATCTATTGCTCTATCTAAAAATCAACACTAACTAACATGAAATTCCCCGCTTGCTTGTGCTTCTTTGACTCTCTTTTCATACTCATCTTCCTCAGCCTCAACCTCTGCTTCTTTTGTTTCATCCTCATCTTCTTCTCCCCCCCAACCAAATCCTCCAACTGACCTGGACGCCGGAGGTGGAATCTTGGCCTCCTCAACAATATTCATGATGTCCTCTATACTCTGAAGTGAAAAGGTTGGATTTTCTTTTCTGTAGTAGGCAGCTTGAGCTACTTCTGTTAATTCTCTAGGCAAGTTCTTTAGAAACCATGGGTGGGACTTGATTTCCTTAATGGTAATTCTCTGCAGTAAATCAATATCTAGAGTGACAATTTATTTTACCAAACAATATCCACTTGTTGTGATGGAAGAGAAAGAGGGTAGCTTAAGCATACATGCCCTTATCAGTTCAAATCTGAAACTTAGCAAATGACTGAAAAATATTACCAAACTAACACTATAAAATTGTTGAACAATTATGAGCCAACTTCAAGTAATATCTTTTGCAGGCAGTATGTGCATACCCTAGCCGGATTTGCAACAAAAATGCGAGATAGCATATGTCTGCAGTCTTGAGATATGTGAACATAGTCGGGGAACTTGTATTGAACAGCCATAATTCTCTGTATAAGAATGTTACACAGTCAGAAAGTGCAGGCATTTAATAATTGGTCAACTGAGATGGATGATGGGAAGAAATGTACATTGATGGTTTTCCTAAAATTTTTGGGATCGTCTTGGTCTTCAAATGGGTATGCTCCCACCAACATTACATAAAGAGTCACTCCACAGGACCATACATCAGCTAGCTGAATAGAAACAAAACAGCAAAGAAGAACTAGAAAATGAACATCGTTGATGTTATCATACACAGGAAACTTATCAAGAAAAATTTAATCTATCCGTGGCCACTTCAAATATTTCCTGTGTCACCTTTGCAAAAAAAATTCAGAGCAAATCACACAAATAAGTACAATATGGCTTTATTTTGTAAGAGCATTTTGTATTGTAAACTATCCCATTCGCACATACTATTTTGTCCACATTATTCAGATAATTAAATGTCGACACATCAAGTCATTGCATACAATGCACAATATTACAACACATTTAGACATTTCAAGGCATCCTTACTCTTATACCACAATAGAAACAAAGTTACCTTTCCATCGTATTCTCTGCGTGAAAGAACCTCAGGCGCAATGTAGGCTGGGGTTCCCACAGTTGACTTAGGCCTTGAATGAAGCAGGGATGACTGGGAAAATAAAAGGTTATCTGATGCAAAACTGCTTAAAGAAAATGACTTAATAATTCATTTGAAGAAATAAGCGTTGATATCGCTCCCATAATCGAACCTTAGAGTAACCAAAATCACAAATTTTGAGCCGTGGGGCAGGGCTGCCATCCAATAAGGTGTTTTCAAGCTTCAAGTCTCGATGACAGATTTGCTGCAAAAGAAAGAAATTACAAAGAAAATAACCGCAAAGGAAGCCAAAAACTAATTACCATCCGAAACAACTCATTCCCAATATAATTATTCTATTCACCATGGAATGACAGTAGCTAACTCCTGAGATGAGCTGCTGGAAGAAATATCGACCCTGGAAAAGTAGGAGATAACAAGAATGAAAAATCAAACAATTGAATTTCCAAGCACTCGGTTGCCAACAATGAAGTGAGGGAAGGGAGATAAGTAGCTTCATGTCAGTGATGAGTAGAGAAGTGAAAAAAGAATTTGTGGACAGATGAAAAGAGAGAAAGTGAACAAACCTCATCTTCACTGAATCTTCCAGCACTGCAAATCCTCTCAAAGAGCTCTCCACCAGCTGCATACTCCATAACAATGCCCAGATGAGTAGGAGTCAAAACCACCTGCGAAGCTGAAATCACATATTAAATAACCTAAACATGACACAAATAGTACTCTCACTAAGATCATATCATCTGTACAGAGTACAAACCTCCTTGAACCGAATAATATTGTGGTGGCGAAGACTTCTATGGTTTATGATTTCCCTGGCAACATTCTCATCAATCTAGGAAACACACATCAATAAACTCAGTCACAGCCAACACGAACATAAAAAATAAAAAACTAAGGCCTTGTTCACTTGAGTGGATTTGAGGGAGAGTAATTGAGGGGATTTGAGAGGATTTGAAAATAAATTTTTTTGTTGATTATTTGAGTGAATTTGGAGGTAAATGAGATTGGATTTGGAAGTAAATTTTTTAATCTGTCACGTCAATAAAATCCTACACTGATTCTCACAAACTTTACTTCCAACTTCATTCTCACTTACCTCCAAATTGACTCAAATAAACAACAAAAAAATTTATTTTCAAATCCTCTCTAATCCCTTCAATTACTCTCCCTCAAATCCTCAAATCCCTTCAATTACTCTCCCTCAAATCCACTCAAGTGAACAAGGCCTAAAAGAGACGAAACCGGTGATACATGTTAACTTGAATTGAATCCTTTTTGGGTTATAAAAATTGACAATAACATGAATTTTAAGATAAGAAGTTAAAGTTAAAGTGAAAGTGAAAGGAGTAGAACCTTGTGACCCCTTTCAATGTATTTCATGGCAACAAGCTCCTTGGTTTCTTTGTGCCGCATGAGCCTTGCCACCCCAAAATTCCCAGATCCTATATCCTTGACGAGCTCGTACTTCTCCATCCTGAACCGGAAATTTGAGAGCTTTGAATGCGGTTAGCTCCAGATCGATAGAGTTCCAAATGGGGAATGGAGAGAGAATAAGGTGCAGCTACGCAAAATAAAGGTGGCGAATCCAAAGATACTGGGATTTGGGAGAGTTCTAAAGGAAAGCAAAGAATCGCAATTTGCAGCAAATTAATAATAATCAAATCCGGATTTCAAGACAAAAAAGTTTGAATAATTTGTTGAAGAAAGGGTTTTTCAGCGAAGAAAGAGAGAGTAGAGAATGGGACAAAGGAATTGTTGTGTTATGTGCATAGCGTGGCAGTATGGTGTATGTTACTACAGAAAGCGATTGATACAAAAAGAGAATATGAATATCGTATCTATCTATATCGCACCTTCTTCACACATCCTCTTTAAATTAATCTCACTCTAATCTTATCATTATCCTACAAAATTATGCTATTTTAAATTAATATAATATGTTTCTATTTTTTGGAAATTCATCTTCTTATATATAATTATAAGAAGCGATTGAGTTCAAGTTTTTGTATTTATATTTTTTTCTAACACAATTTCCATTTCCATGATTATGGAAGGAACCACATTTCAATGCGTGCCATGTTGTCCCATCATTCGCCTTCGTTTTTTGACTTCTTGCCTACTATAATGTTCTTATTTAATATAAATATATTCCATCAAATTATAGCCATACTATATGGATTTAATTTATAGAAAATTTATCTTCTCCATTAAAAATATTAATTAATAAATATTTTTTAGAAAAAATAATCTAAACTTTAGTGGGTAGAAGGATTGGGTTGGTCCAATCCAACTGAAGAATTTGTTCAAATTAACTTAGTCCATTGTAAATGAGTTGTAATTTTTTGTTTTTTTGCTTTAAGTTGACCCCATGACATAACAATAACTCATTTAGTACACTTTAAAAAAAAATTAAACTTAAAGTTAAAACTGAAATTTTGAAATTTTAATAAACTTTCAGTCATGATTATTTATATATAAATAAATATTAGTGTGTGTATGTAAATATATAAACCTTAAAAAAATATAACTATTATTTTATAAAATATATTAACTGGTAATAACTTGCTCTGTCTTGGATCGATTTAAGCTAAAATCTAAATGAGTCGAACTAAGAATTACTTGATTTAATCCAAGTTATTTTTTAGAAAAGTTTTTCGGCCACGTTTCTCAATCCACAATTGTTGACTTGTTATCATTTTGATATTGGATGACTATTGCTCTTGTTTTGTTCATTGTTACTATTACACCAGTGTAATAATAACTTATAAATAAAAAAAATTTAACACGTTTAAATATCTTATATTCATTTATACTATCTTTACTTTTTCTTTTATTTTTTCTTTTTAAAATAATACAAAAAATTACATTTTTTTAATTAATTCACTCTTATAATTTGAGTTAAGTGAATATAAAAGTGTGTCATAATATCATTATTCCATAATTTATTACTGTTACCCTGATCAAACAGCTTTGTTAATACTTTTAGCTTTTATATTATTATTATAATAATTATCTTACAGTTACAGATAAATTGTCTATAATTGTATTTCAAAAGTTTACTTAAAACAATTTAATTTAATTCGTAGAAGGTAATTTGTTTACTCACTGATCCAACAATAAATACATAATAAAAGTTAAAGGGACTATGCTAAGTCAACATAAGTTTAATTAATTGAAATAGTTAATGCTACAATAAATACATAATAAAAGTCTTAACCATATACTACTCATTTATTGTTTTTCTCATGACCGTTTAATTATGTTTAGCCTAATTACAATTTAATTCCCTTTAAATCTAATTATCTATTTATATTAATAAAATATTTAGATTATTATATTCAATAATGATAGGCCTTCTTAATGGCACTATTACGTCAGTATCCAAATGTATAATATATATTATTTTTTAAATAATTAAGTTTTTCTTATCTCTTACACCTCTCTTTGCATCATGTCCTCAATTTACCCATGTCTGATAAAGATCTTTACAAATCGCTTCTTCCGTTGTTATCGAATGGTAGAAAGCATAAACATGCAAAGCGGTAAGAGAGATGAAGAGTATGGAACGATTATAGATAGTAAGGTTACTAAGCTCTTGAACGGCTGATAGCAGAATGATTGAAGGCTACCGAACGATTATAGGCGTGCGGTTGCCAAGCGGCTTTATACTACTGAACTGTTGTAGACAGTAAGGTTACCAAGCTCCCGAATGATTGATGGCAGAATGACTGAAGGCTACCGAACAGTTATAGGCGTGAGGTTGTCGAGCGGCTTTATATTACTGAACAGTGGAAACATGAAAACCGTTTGATTGTAGTGTTATAATATTTTTGAATAGTTTGTTTTTTCTATTTTTCTTTTTTTTTGTATATATAGTTTGCTTCTGCTGTAACCCAAAACACTTTTTACTTAAATTCATTCACATTTTTTCACCTTTATTTGGAGTTTTTGTTTTCTCTCTTTTTCCAAATACTCACAATGTCAGAGCTATACTTATTATCAACAAAGACGTGAGCAGAGACGAGAATTGTTGGAAAGAGTTGACAGTGGAAGAAATCATTGATAAACTAAAGTAATAAAGAAGGGCATGAAATTTTGAAATGAAAATGGTTGGTAATTGGGTAAGAGTGATTAAAAGTTGAAAATATTCTCTATTTTGACTAAAAATAAGAGAAATTGACGGTGTAAATTTCATTTTATAAGTATGCGTTAAATAATGGATTTTAATAAGAGAAATTCACATTACATATATTAAGTGCAAAATTTTTTTATAAGTATGTTAGTTCAAAATCAAATTTATCAATTTGACTTCCAAGGAGATTTGTATCATGTGTTAGGTTTTTATTTTTAATTATGTTAAAAGATGTGTATATTGAATATGAAACAAAATATTAATAGGTAATCTAATAATATTAAATAATAAATAAATTCTGTTTAGTTAAAGTTTAAAAAAATTTATTTGTAAGATAAGGTTTGTTATTACAAAATTGATAAATATATTACATTACATAAATAATAAAGTGAATAAATCCAAATATCCATTTTTCACCAAGTCAGACTTGCCTTATCTAAAAATATTATGTTTTTTTGTACCAATTAAAGTTAATAAAATGTTGAAATGATGAAAAATATTGATTTTTAATTATAAAATAATTTTAAAATTGTATGAATCAATTATATTTATTTACTAAATTTTAAGACTAAAATTTGTGAGATAATATATCAGTTTTTATGACTTTATATTTACCTTTCAAATTGTATTTGAAAATATTTTGAAAATATTCTTTTTAATAGTCTAATCTAGAACATAGTTACTAATTTTAGACATATGTTTGATCTAAAACAGTTTTTAAAACATGTCATATGTTTTGGAAAAATTTGAAAAGATTTAACAAAAAAAAATTAGAAGTAGCCATTGAAATAGACACGAAAGGTAAAATAATTATTTAAAAACTGACGAGGATGGATACAATAATCATGCAAGTGCAATAAGCAAAACAACACACCATATACTGCAAAAGCCCAATTCAATCTACCGTCCAAGTTTTCGATATTGAATTTTCTATTAATAATAATAACCAAACTTAATTACATACAGTTTTTATATTTTAAATTTTAATTATGTTAATTAAGTTCTTCAAATATGACATACAAGTGTAATTTTCATATTATAGATTCTAACTAATTGCACCAAATTGAATCCTTTATTATTATATAATATATAATAATAATAATAATAATAATAATAATAATAATAATAATAATGTTACAGGTTTTTGTCCTTCAAATATTTCATCAGTCAATGTTTTAAAAAATAAAATAAAATTGTACCAGAGAGAATCCAACTGTCAGGATTGAATTTAAATCTTAAAATAACACTTCACAACTTGATTGCCAAAAGGAAGTTAACAACTAAAATAGCAAAATACAATAGTTGAAAAAAAAATAGTTGCAAAATACTACCATTACTAATAGTATAATATAATGCTATCTATTCTTATATTATAAAATGAAAAACCATTTATTTTTATCCATTTTAAAATTTAATATTTTTCTTCATGCACTATTTTTTGTACCTAACTATTTTCCCAGTCATATTAAAATTAAAATTAAAATGTTATACATATATTGCATTATTAATTAATAAAATAAATATATGAAATTAAAATTAAAATGTTATACATATATTACATTAATAAAATAAATATTTAAAAAATATATTTTGTTTTCCCTGTAGCGTAAGAAGAAAAAAATTGGAAGGTTGGTTAGATTGAAGGTAAAAATTAATATTAGTAATCAGTGGCACAGAGAGAAAGAGAGAGAGTCTCAATCCTTCAAGGGCAAGTCCTGGTCGTGTTTCTATTCTCTCTCTTTTCTTCTGCTCTGAGATCCGCCATGTTCATCTTCTTCAGATTCTCCTTCCTCCTCCTTCTCCCTCTCTTCCTCTCTCCGGCGTTCGCTTCCGAGTCAGATCACAGGGTAAGGTTCTCCGATTTCATCCCTCGATCCAATTTTCCTTCATTTTCCGATTAGATCTATCTACCTTTTAATTTCGCTTTCATTTTTTCAGCTTCGTGTTTTTTCGCTTTTATGTTTTACCGATATGGCTTTAGATCTCAGCTGTTTCCTCACTCCTCTCCGTTATGCATCCCTAATAATAATTCACATTTTCGTTTTCGATGTTATTGGATTGCGATTTCAACTCTTCCGTGTTCTCTGGTATTAATTCGTGATATGCGCTCTGATTGGAATTCAAAGTATTTAGGATCTTTCCCTTTCATTGGACTCCGCATTAAGTGAATGTAAGAAACCCGTGCGGATGATGTTGAACGCTGAGGGGATGCTTTGTTGTTAGTTTTCATGCACAATCTCAACGTGCAAGCTTTATAGTTGTTGCCCACTCTTTTGTTGATAATCGGTTTAGTATTGCAAATTTTGATTTCTTTTTGTCTATCCCTTTTATTCACTTGAAAATTGCAACACCGGTGTTTTTGAAGTTTTTTCTTATGTGTTTGTTTAGTTTTACTCTGCGGCATCCAATGTCACGCTGAAATATTAACTAAGTTGACTTTTGGTAAATATTTGCGTGTTTGATTTTGCATTGTAGAGCCCGAGTTCGGAAGTGACTTTTAGTTGAAGCAAATTTATGTACCTTTTCTCTGTGGATCGAAAATTTTATACTGAATCTTACTGGTGACTTTCTTTTAGAACGAAACTTCCAAACCCAAATCACTCCACTTCAAAATCAAATCTAACAAAATTATAATTTGCAAATGCTCGACCAAAGCACAAAGAGAGTGTTTTGTGCTGTCTACTAGCAAGTTTTTTAGAATTTTAAAGGCTGAAATGATGGACTTACCTATGCAATGGGAAATTCGGTTGAAAACTGTTTAGTGCATAGGAGCTTCTGCCTCTCTGGACGTTAGGAGCTTCCCTATGGCGGAAGCTTGTCAATGGTGGATCGGATTTTGACTGGGAGTAATTTTGGTTTGTCGTATTTGAGCTTCGTATTAAACTCATAACAAATCAATCAATGGTTACCCATTCCTGAAAGTGGTAGTTGGTGCACTTAACATATATTTTCTTCTAAATGACTTTAAGCATTTGACATCTGAATCATTTTATCACTGGATCCGTCCTCATTTCCTTAAGCTAGGAGTAAAGATAAAATATGTTTCTCTTGTTAGTAGCTTCCGGCCATCAGTGGCTACCTGTTTTAAACTTGTATTGCATTTTGCTGCAGTATCAACCAGAGGAACATGTTATCCTTTGGGTGAACAAAGTGGGTCCTTACAACAATCCACAAGAAACGTACAATTATTACAGCCTACCATTTTGCCGTCCACCTGGTGATCCTGCTCACAAATGGGGTGGTCTTGGTGAGGTCTTGGGTGGCAATGAACTCATTGACAGTCAACTTGAGATAAAGTTCCTAGGTATGTAGGCTTCTTTCATCCTATTTATTTCGTAAGACCTATCAGTAGACAAACTGTCTCTAAAAGGTTTCTTTTCTCAAATTTTTAATTAAGGAAATGTGGAAAAGACCACCTTTTGCCGTCTGGAGCTTAACGAAGCAAATGTTAAACAGTTCAAGGATGCAATTGAGAATAATTACTGGTTTGAATTCTTCATGGGTATGTTGCTACGTTTCTTTCTTTCACATATTACTATAGAATTGTTGGAATAAATGCATTTTTATATATGGTCAAGAAATTCTAGGCACTGGCAACATTTTTTATTTTGGTATTTTGCCCTTGCATAAACTAAAACGGCTGGGCTAAATAATATCAGCCCTGCACAATATAGCCCTTAACTCTTAGTTATCCTATCAACTTCTGTAACTAGTAGGATACAGTCTTCAAACTAATTTCAGGGAAAATGCCACTGGAAGTTGCCAACAATAGATTTTAGTTGTTAATGATACGAGAAATCATGTCGTCAACATTGGTTTTGAGAGTCTCAGAAGACTAGTTCAACGGTGACAGGGAAGGGAGGCTTGTAGCTTGGGTTTTATATTAAGTTATTGCATGCATGCTTTAGTCTTGGCTGAAAATGATTTGTCAGATTCCTTTAAAATTGAAGAATGGATTTAACTTATGACTTTCTCTGTAACTTTTGTGGCATTGTGATGTCATGCGAATATTTTAAAATTAACAGGCATTGATATTAAATATTGTCATTTGTATTGACGGAGAATTATTCATGAATCATGACCAGTTACAACATTTCATTGTGTGGGAATATAAATTATAATGTATAAACAATGAGGCATACATTTTAGATATTATCCATGGTGACACATTGACTGAATTTGGAATGTTTGAGCCTGGAAGAGCAGTGTCTTGTCCAATTTTGATCCTTCTATAACTACAACGACAAGTCCATGAGGCTGGGTGTTTCATGATGTACATAGTTATCAAAGCTGAAAGAAGGATGAAGTTAAGAATTCTTCTTGTGAAGTTATTGCTTAAAAGCATTCTTGACTTGACTGATATTATAATTGCTGGACGTAATAAAAGGGGTAAGGGAATCTTGGAGTGGTAGACCTTCTCCTAAAATATGTGTGGGGTCTAGTGATGGTTTGCCCTACTCTGTATAGGTTTGTCGTAGGCAGCTTTACCTTGCACTTGCAAAAGGCCGATTCCCAAAAAAATATAAATGTTGTGTTTAAATTTATAAACTAAGTATTTTTCAATAGCGAATGGTAGACAATTGATATTATATTATCTTGATAGGTGTAATGGTGTGAATTAGGATTGGTTTCATGGGTTGGCCCATATTTGTTTCGTTTTTATTCATAATTTTATTGATTTTCTGAATAACTTACTCTTGGCATTCTTTCTTTCCTTGGTTGTTCTATTTGTTGGTCGTTGATGTGCTAAACACAAGTTCAGATGATCTTCCATTGTGGGGTATGCCTACTTTCTCTCTATTTGATCTATCATTTCATTCGTTGATCATAGTATAAGATTCTTTTATTCATGTTTAAGGGTATGTTGGGGAGCTACATCCTGATAAGAACGGTGATAATGGCAAGCACGTACTTTATGCTCACAAAAACATCAATATTCAATACAATAAAGACCAGGTCAGAAGTTATTTAAGTATCTTTGCCATCTTTTTCTGTTTTGGGATTTATAGAGTGCACACTTAGGTCATTTATTGCAGATCATCCATGTTAATCTTACTCATGACAACCCAAGGCCTCTGGAAGTAGGAAAATCTCTGGACTTCACATATTCTGTGAAATGGACTCCTACAAATGTCACTTTTGCACGGCGATTTGATGTATACTTGGACTATCCATTCTTTGAGCATCAGGTGAAAATAATTGCTGCTAGATTTGTATTTTAGATTGAAGCGGTGTTTATTGTTGATTGCCGGCTATGTGTTGATTCGTGTATTAGCCATGTCACTGAGAGAGCTTTGATCCTTTTTCTTTCTGTAGATTCACTGGTTCTCCATTTTTAATTCTTTTATGATGGTCATCTTCCTTACTGGATTGGTGTCAATGATATTAATGCGAACTTTGAGAAATGACTATGCAAAGTATGCTCGGGAAGATGATGATTTGGAAACTTTGGTGAGAAATTCTGGATGTTTGTCTTTTACTACTATTGTTATTGTTATTATTTTTAAAACGTGGAACATAGGATGGCTTTCCTGGAAAATTCATTTTGCTTCTGATGTCAATTCTTGTGCAACCCCGAAATACTTCCAGGAACGAGATGTTAGTGAAGAATCTGGCTGGAAACTCGTGCATGGTGATGTTTTTAGGCCTCCTCGTAGTTTGGTTATTCTTTCAGCTGTTGTTGGCACAGGCGCTCAGCTTGCATTGCTGGTTCTTCTCGTCATCTTGTTGGCTATTGTTGGGATGTTGTATGTTGGGTAAGTCCATAAACTTAAACTAACTGTAATATTGATCTGAAAAATGATTTTGTTAATAATAGTGTGATTGCTCAAAAAGTGGAGTTAAATGTTAATAACTAGACATTCCTTTAGTTTCCCCCCTGATTATACTTTTTATCCACTTCTTCTCCCTTCATTATTATGTGAGGTTCATTCACTGTGCAGACGAGGAGCCATAGTCACGACCTTCATTGTATGCTATGCACTCACATCTTTCATTTCTGGTTATGTGAGTGGGGGGATGTACTCACGAAATGGGGGTAAGAATTTGCAGTGAACTATACCACATGTTCTCTGTGTTTCTGTTGCCTCTTGATCTCTCCATGAACGATTATAACTGTCATTTTCAGGTAAAAGTTGGATTAAATCCATGATCCTGACAGCATCACTGTTCCCATTCATGTGCTTTGGAATTGGTTTTATTTTAAACACAGTTGCTATATTCTATGGATCACTAGCTGCCATCCCCTTTGGTACTATGGTTGTTGTGTTTGTTATATGGGCTTTTATCTCTTTCCCTCTAGCACTTCTTGGTACAGTTGTTGGAAGAAACTGGAGTGGTGCTCCAAATAATCCATGCCGTGTGAAGACCATTCCTCGTCCCATTCCTGAGAAAAAGTGGTACCTCACACCATCCGTAGTTTCTCTGATGGGAGGACTGCTTCCCTTTGGCAGCATATTCATCGAGATGTATTTTGTGTTCACTTCCTTCTGGAACTACAAGGTGAATTAAAATGCAATTACTTCTTTTGGCAGTAAGCGTTTTTGTTTTTTCTTCCTTGGTTTTGTGTAAGGTTTACTTATATTTTATTAGAACAAGTAGTTATTTCTTTATAACAAAAAATATCTATATATTGTCTTTCAACTGATAACTCTTAATATTCCTGTGATAGTCGAGTAAATACATGCTATGTTTCTTATGCGTTTTTCCCCTTCCACTTTGACAAACAGGTGTACTATGTATATGGCTTCATGCTACTGGTTTTTCTGATTCTTATCATTGTTACTGTTTGTGTGACAATTGTGGGGACATACTTTTTGTTAAACGCTGAGAACTACCACTGGCAATGGACTTCTTTCTTTTCAGCTGCCTCAACAGCTGTTTACGTGTATTTGTACTCAGTATACTACTACTATGTGAAGACGAAGATGTCAGGCTTTTTCCAAACCAGCTTTTATTTTGGATACACTTTGATGTTCTGTCTTGGACTGGGAATTCTCTGTGGTAAGTCTCCAGTTTAATTGTAATCTCTGTTTGGCTTCTCTGACTACTTATTATGTAGATATAAAAGCTAGTGTGTTCTTATCGCCTGAGTTGGCTTAAATTTTTTCTCCAAATATGCAGGAGCTGTAGGTTATCTTGGTTCGAATTTATTTGTGAGGAGGATCTACAGAAACATCAAGTGTGATTAAGACTTTTCTAGAAGTCTGAGACCAGAGCAGTTCCATATGTTTGTTGCTGGACACAATAAATTTCTTCGAGGAGGCCTCTGGTCATGTGTGGGGACCAAGCAGTGTTTACAGGTAGTAAGTTTCACAGGGTTGAGGATGAGATGTATTCTTTCTCTATATTAGGGCATGTATTCTTTAGGGAAGCCCTGAGATTTTTTTTCCCTGACTTGATTGAAAGCCTTGATTAGAATGCAGGGATTGGTCTTTATAATTTAGATAGTTAGCAAAATATCAGACTCGTTGCTCTACTTTTTTCATCCTTTTATAAATAGGTGCCCTATTGACGGACTGATGTCGGATTCCCCTACACGGTTTAGCTATTGTACGTAGAGGGGATGAAGTCACGGAAATGAATTTTGTGCTTCTGAATTTTGTATCAAATCTGAATATCCTTTCTAACTACTTGCCTGCATAACTCTCCTTGTTTGACATTTAAGTCATTGACGTTTTCCCCCTCTCCATTACTTGTTATGCTGCATGCATTTCTGCCCGTGTCAAGGGGTGTGTAGACACGAACTTAACCATGAATAAATGGGATGAACATTTTGTGCATCTGCATACTCGGTTTCTTAACGGTGCTTTGATTTGGTAGTTTTCTGTTTCTTTTGGAGTTTTTTTTTTGGGCTGTAAAATGCATCACAGCAAGGATAAAATGTTCAGTGTTTGAGTGGAGCACTTTCAAAATTGAGTACCAATGAAATTGATTTTGGGTTGAAATCAATTAATTTTTATTTTAAAAGTTAGTAGTAAAAATTTAGTGTGTGTGTATATATGTATATACTATCCAATCGAAAGGTTATTCAACGTTGTTTTTAACTCAATGTGGTTTCACCTAATTTAGCGTGAATTAAAGAAAAAAATACTCGATGGCTTTTGGGACAAAAGATCTTGCTCCGTTTCCGCTACGTTGGAGGTTCCAGTGTTAAGCATAAGCACACCATTTTCAGCTGTCAAATTAGATGTGGTTAGAGTGAAAAATAAACAAATTTTCCCAATTGATTGTGTATTTAAAGGTGTTGGTTTCAATACACGACTTCTAAGTAGCCAACCTCAGAAGTAGCATTGCATTGAGGACCGCAAACAGGGCTCCGTAAAAGTACTGATGGAAAAAAAATCGATTAAAATGATGGAAAAGTATAATTTATGAGGTGAGGATAATTCCACCTACCATCATGAACAACGAGTGGTGACGATAGAGATAAGATAGATTGAGGCATGAAGCAAAGCCACGTGGCCGACTGGTAGCATATCAGCTAACGTTGGTGCTCGTTGCAACCACACTATTTCCACAAGCTCTCTCCCTGTTTCTTATCATTAAGAAGAAGCAGAGCATCAGGAGTTGGTAAAGTAGCCTTCTACTCCTAAACTCAAACACGGAAATGGCCACCGCACCCGCTTTATGTGGCTCTGTGTTGAACACCTCTTTTCTCAGGAAGCAGCCTGTGATCAGCACAAGCCTGAAGTCATTCCCAAACGCTAACGCCATGTTCGGTGTGGAAGGAGGACGTGGAGGTCGTGTGACTGCCATGGCCGCTTACAAGGTGAAGCTGATCACCCCAGAGGGAGAGAAAGAGTTCGAATGCCCAGATGATGAATACATTCTTGATGTTGCAGAGAACCTAGGCCTTGACCTTCCCTACTCATGCAGGGCTGGTTCTTGCTCTTCCTGTGCCGGCAAAGTTGTCGCCGGCAAAGTCGACCAGTCAGACGGTAACTACCTTGATGACGACCAAATTGGTGAAGGCTTTGTTCTCACCTGCGTTGCTTACCCAACCTCCGATCTTGTTATCGAAACCCACAAGGAGGAAGACCTCGTTGCTTAAATCTTATCATCATCGCTGCCTCTACTTTATTAAGTTTCTTCCTTTCCCAGCTCCATCATGTGTGCTGCCTTTTCTTTATCTCTCGTGCCATTTCTGAGGATAGACACACCCATTATGCTTTATTACGTACGATAAGTAGCTTGTTATGCAGTAATGTAATTCATTACTTCCCCTGTATTAGCACCTCAACATGTTTTTTTGTTAACTATAATAATCTTTTCCTTACAGTTTTTGCATGCAATTTCTTTTCCACTTTCGCGGCCTTCAATGACTGATTACTACCTTTTATGACCGCAAATTGGATCTTGTCATTCTATCCGTTTTAACATTTTATGGGATTGGATTCATGAATTTATGAAAATAAATACTACCACAGTTTTACACATCAATCTGTGCAAATACAAAAAAAAAAAAAGTTTTCCATTGCTCAATTAACAATACATATAATATTTATAAGCAAAACAGATAGAAGTGCAACTCAAACATACTTGCTTGTTTACGTTTTCACGCTCCCAACATTTTTATATTTATGATTTTATCATTCTCTTTTTGGGGTGAAAGAGTGAATATCTCTAGCAGAGAAGAAAATGGATAAATCCCACACAAACTACTATCTGATACGCCTTTCTGTATATATCAATCCAAGATGTTGGAACAAAGATTTGTAACTATTAAAAATGGTTTTCTTTTATTCAAGTTAAAATATCACACTTGTGAAGGGAGAGATAAATGAAATAAACTAAGAGTTAAAACGAGGTTCTGTTATTCAAGTAAAGGTTAGAAGTAATTTCAAATCTTTCGTAGTAGCAAAGAATCCACTAAAAAAATGCAGATGACAGATTCACTGCCATTGAAGTATTTGAACTTATTGTATAATAACAATATTTTAATGTTTAAAAGCCGTAAAAGAAGAGTATGAATGGATAAGATGTGCATAGAAGAACAATGTGATGATAGTTTTCAAGTGGAAGCCTGGATTGTGAACAATCTGTGGAGATAACAGAGGCACACAGATTGAGGTACGTGAGGTTGCATGCGACCAAGATATGGTGATAACAATCGTGAGAACCAGTTGTGATAAAGCCACGTGGCAGTGGGGTTGCATGTGAAGTTGGTGATGGTTGTAATCACAAGCTCCTTATCGTTATCACCAAAGAACAAGAAAAATCCATCAACTTTGCAAGCAAGAGGAGAATGGCGTTGATTCATGTGGCAGTGTTGAACACCTCATTCTTCTGGAAACAGCCAGTCCTGAAGGCATTCCCGAACGCTAACGCCATGTTTGGTGTGAAAGGAGGAAGTGAGGGTCGTGTGAGTGCCATGGCCAGTTACAAGGTGAAGCTGATCACACCAGAAGGAGACAAAGAATTTGAATGCCCAGATGATGCTTACATTCTTGACCATGCTGAGGAAATAGGCATTGATCTTCCTCACTCGTGCAGGGCTGGTGCTTGTTCTAGCTGTGCTGGCAAAGTTGTGGCTGGCCAAGTGGACCAGACAGATGGTAGTTTCCTTGATGAAACTCAAGAGAGTGAAGGCTTTGTTCTCACCTGCATCGCTTACCCCACTTCAGATGTTGTTATTCTCACTCACAAGGAGGAGGAACTCACTGCCACTGCTTGACTCATTCAGTTTCTTCCTTTCTTTTCTGTCTTGTTCCATTTTCTCAGGATTTGACTATATATATCATGTTTCATTTTTTGTTGTGTTGGAAGTTTCACGTCGACGAGAGATAAGATCAATCTATAATATATAAATAGATACAAACCTCGTCTTACAAGTCGGTTTTGTGGAGTTGAATTAGGCTGAAAGTCCACCTCTTAACATTTGCTTTATGATCGGCAACTTATCATGCAATTTTGTGCCTTGATGCTGACTTGCATTGTAGCTTCTTATCTTAGTTGTTATAGAAGATGATTTCATGCATTGTGTGGCCAAAATTTTAACTTTCATATCACTTAAAAATGAGAGATGATATCTGATTGTGTCTGCTGCACTAGGTAGATTCCACTTGTGATAAAAGAATTGAAGCAGGCTAAGGATATGGAATGGGAGGCATTAGAGAAAAGAAAAACATTGTAGTTGAATTCCTTGCCAAAATTAAGGAATGAAGTCAATCAAATGCAAATGGTTATATTCACACTTTTGTGTTTTCTTTCTGTTCTACCTTTTACTTTTCCCTAGTATTGCCAGAATCAGTCATGTGAACTGCATAAGGTTAGACCATTTGAAGACAGATCCCTTCTCATTGATGCTGCAGATGCATAAATGTCAAACGCTAAAACATAGACAGAGGGTTCATCAAGTTCCACATTAAGAACAACGTTTCACAAACATACCCAAAATATTCACATTCTTCCTGTGCCAAGCCCATAAAACATATTGTTGGGAAATATGAATCTAAGTCCCATATGTATAAAGATGAAAGATTCATTAATCCATTCAATTAAGGTTTTTGGTAGAGAATGTGTCAATCTCTTATGTGGTTGGGTTTAGATCTTCTTGGCATTTATATCTCTCCCTGAACCTCCTCCTTAATAGACCTAAAAGTGCAAGACGGTACGAAGGGACTTAAGGTTTTGGATAGACCCAACACATATAGCCACATATCATAGGGTCCATGTCTTGTAAATCAGTTCATCCATTGTCTTTACTCCTCTATTTGGATCAAGTAATTGACCAATTTTGTACTTCAATTCTTCATGGAATTCCATTTGATTTCTTGGCGTTATCTTTAAGGTAGCTGTTCCTTGTTTGATCCTAACACACTGTCATCTTCAAAAGAACTTTTACTGAGGTCCATACTTCTTCAAGGAAACTCAAAGGTCCTTAATCATATGATATGCATCCTGAACAGATTCTTGGTTCAAGAAGTTCTCCATGTTCCAGAAATCACAGCAAAGGCTCCCCCTCAAACTTTTTTCTGCTGCACAGTAGTACCGCAACACAAGTATTAGAAGGAAGACTTATAAGGTTATCTGAGCAAATAGTCAACAATGGAAATCCGCTTACAGATATTGAATTTGCAAGGGAATAAATGGAAGAATATTTCTTGAACCTTACCCTGAAGAAAACTCAACAACTTGAGAAGTGTAAAACAGCTGGAATAAATAGTTGAAATAAGATTGTTTAAGTAATAAAAGTGTTTCCAAATTAATCTTTATTACTGATGAAGTAAGAATTTATGAAGTAGTTGAAGTGAGCAGAAGGAAAACATGGTAATAATAGAGTAATGATACAATTAGAGCGGTCAAAATTAGAGCGGTCATAACCTACGGGCTAACTTAGTCCGCCACGGGGTTTGAATTGGGATGAATTTGAAAAAACGGTTCATGCGGATTGAATCCGTGGTATGTCGGGTTGGCCCACCAACCTATTTACCTAATTTTATTTTATTAAAATTTAATTTTAATTTTATAAAAAAATATTTATTATTTTGTTTTTGTTTGAAAAAATTATTTAAGTTCCTTATTTTCAAAATTAATTAAACACCATTGGGAGTAAAATTTGGAAGTGAAATTTGTTTAAATTTAAATTATAAAAATTTGTAATTTTTTTTATTTTAAAAAAATTGTAATTATGTGAGCCACAGTGAGTCAACCCGTTTACCCACTAACCCGTGGTGGGTTAGGCCGGGTTCGAATTTTTTTAACTTACTAATAAATGAGTCGGGTTGGGTTGGCTCACTAAGTGACCAACCCGTGATGGACCGGGCCGAGTCGAGTCGGGTGGCTCGTTTTGACAGCTCTAGATACAATCACACATATTTACATTCATTTAACACAAGTAAAATGATTATAAAAAGATATTGTTTGACACACCTAAATTTGTTATTTGACCCTATCCTTGTTTAGTTTTTTTAGAAAAAATATAAAAGTGCATGCTTTTATGATTATTTTATCTTTGTATTTTATGTCAAATGAATATAAAAGTGTGTCATGATATTATTCTTTTATGAAAAATTGACTTTTCATGGCTTTTCGAAAAGAAAAAAAAAATAGTATCAAATTAATGTAAAAAATCATGTATGTCAAAAAAATTATTTTTGTAACTATTATAATATATTAACAACTTTTTTAACAATTTTTTTACAACTTTTTTAACAATTTTTTTATAATAAACTGTGTTACTATTTTATTAACTCGTATGTTCGAAAGCGACATCCACGCACCATTTTACAAAACTTCTAAAATAAAATATTTCTAAAAATCATTTTCATTCTCTTAATAATAATGTGGTGATAAAAGGTAGATTGAAGCCTAGAAGAGTGACACGTGGCAGATAAGGTTGCATGTGATTTCACGTCATTTCATTGATTTATGTATCAGAGAGAAGAAGAAGAGAAAGAAGAAGAAGGAAAGAAGCAGCAAGAAGAGATATTTATAAGTTTGAACAGAAAGAGGAGAATGGCAGCTCTGTGTGGCCCTGCGTTGAACAGCTCCTTCCTGAGGAAGCAAGCAGTGAACACGTCAAGCATGAAGGCATTCGAAAACGCCAACGCCGTGTTTGGTGTGAAAGAAGGACGAGGTGGTCGTGTGACTGCCATGGCCACTTACAAGGTGAAGCTGATCACCCCCTCGGGAGAGAAAGAGATAAAATGCTCAGATGAAGAATACATTCTTGATGCTGCAGAAGAACAAGGCCTTGACCTTCCCTATTCATGCAGGGCTGGTGCCTGTTCTTCCTGTGCTGGAAAAATTGTGTCTGGCAAAGTGGACCAGACAGACAATAGCTTCCTTGATGACGACCAACTTGAAGCAGGATTTGTTCTCACCTGTATTGCTTACCCGACCTCTGACGTTGTTATCCTCACCAACAAGGAGGATGACCTCGTTGCTTTTTAAATCTTTTTTTCTTTCAGATCTCATCTGCTAATGTTGAATCAGGTCAATCTTGTTGCTTTTCTTGCTGCTTCTGTTATCAACTCTCATGTTTTTGCTTCTTGTATGAATTATTAAGCTTCAAACTATATTTGATGATATTTTTTTTATAATGATCCTTTAAATACTACGTCCTTTTATAACATTTTAACATTATCTATTTTTTTATATGAAGAATGAAATCAGTAGCAATTACTATTGAGAACCATTGCAATAAAAAAAAAATCTTCTAACAAAAACATACCCCAATAACAACAAAAATAATATTTTCTAACAAAAACATACCTATCAACGACAAACAAAATCATAATATAAATTTAATGTAGTACATTTTCTTTTGAGAATAAAGAAAAACATCTCATCCAAATTTTCTAAATAGAATTGTAAATTCTTCCCATATATTTTTAAATAAAATTATAAACTCTCAAATGATACCTAACTAATGAGTTCCTTATACATCTTTGAAATTAATTGAATTCTGATAATAGTTTTCAAATTAACTCTTTGTTGTTTCTTTTTTCGCATTATTCAATACGAAAGATTTTGAGTAAATTTTATAATATTAAACAAAATCCAAAGGAGAACAACACTTGTGATAAAGAATAAAAAATGGCATGACAATGTTTTTTTCTATATATGAAATGAAGCTTAGATCAATAGAAAAAAAAATTTGTTAAGTTAATAAATTATGAGTATGTAATTCAAAATGACAACTATGAAAATAATAAAAATAAATATATATCACGTTACGAGACAAAAACAACATAAATATATACATGTCTCCATCCTCATCTTTAATTTAAAAAGCCAACTATTATCCATATTCAATAATGTAAAAATTTCTTATAAAATAAGCACAAATAGAACAAATCTATTTATCATTTCAAAATACATACTTAGTTTTAATTTGAGTTAAAGTTTAAATTGTGCTTTCAATAAATATTATAAAATTAAGTCATCCTTATTAATAACTACTAACAGAAAAAAAAAACTCAAATTACTAGAATACATACATTTTTGTAAATAACATACAGCACAGTAAACACCATTCATTGACAAGGATAATTTTGTAAACAACAAATAAATTAAAAAAAGAGAGTTCAATTTACAATGAATCCATGAAAAAAGTTAGCACAATTAAGGCAGTGGACGAGCATAAACCATACTCAGATTCCATATATAAAGTTTTATATACTTACCCAAAAAAGGAAAATAATAAGATATAACGAGGCATAAAATGATGCCACGTGGCAGATAGGGTTGTGTGTGGCCTCACCTCATGTACAGTATAAGCACACTATTTCTGTAAGGTGAAGGTCAGAATTCTTATCCTTCAGCAAGAAGAAGAAGAAGAAGACGACGACGACGCTAGCAGCATTGAAGAATGGCGTCGATGACACCCGCTTTCTGTGGCCCTGTCTTGAACACTTCCTTCCTCAGGAAGCAACCACTGAATATGGCAAACATGAAGGCTTTCCAAAACGCTAACGCCGTGTTCGGTGTGGAAGGAGGACGTGGAGGTCGTGTGACCGCCATGGCCGCTTACAAGGTGAAGCTGATCACCCCAGAGGGAGAGAAAGAGTTCGAATGCCCGGATGATGAATACATTCTCGATGCTGCAGAGAACCTAGGCCTTGACCTTCCCTACTCATGCCGGGCTGGTTCTTGTTCTTCCTGTGCCGGCAAAGTTGTGGCCGGCAAAGTCGACCAGTCAGACGGTAACTTCCTTGATGACGACCAAATTGGTGAAGGCTTTGTTCTCACCTGCGTCGCTTACCCAACCTCCGATCTTGTTATCGAAACCCACAAGGAGGAAGACCTCGTTGCTTAAATCTTATCATCATCGTTGCCTCTACTTTATAAAGTTTCTTCCTTTCCCAGCCCCATCGTCTTTTTCCCTTTATTCTGTGCCATTTTCTCAGGATATATACGTATATTATGCTTGTTTATGAACAACTTGTTTTGCATTAATTCGTTAATTGCTTCACCTGTACGTAGTAGCAGCTCAAGTTCATTGCTGTCTCACTGTTGTTACCCACCTGATTGAATGACAACTCGATTGTTACGGTAGATGATGATGTTAGTGCGGAGGATTAGAGTTCCGAATTGTGTGGTTATCTTCTTATCGCTTAGAAGAGACTTGATATATATATATATATATATATATATATATATATATATATAATCTATTATGGTATCTGAAGAATAATACAAAGTAATGTCTATGCTCATTCAAGATTGATTTGTACAACTATCTATGCTAGTTCTGAAGTAATATAAAACACTAATTTAATGATGTTTCCTGAAACAAATCAAGGAGAGTGATAGCTTTTGCTTCCTCTCCATTACCGACACGATCTTCAACGTTGTGGGACGGTTGTGGGGGATTCGTATGTACAGATTCAGACAAACATCCAGCCACCTTTATTGAATCTTTTGCTTTGTTGGGAGTCTCGAAGTTCAGCTGGTCTACTGAACTCACTGTTATCTGATTCAAAGAGGCTAAAGAAGAGCTTCGAGTAAGAGTACCAGATGCCACTGTTATTTCGTCCCTCTCATCGATTGTTGATTCGAGGGAGCATACTGATCTTGCCGTGTGTGAATGCAACGAATCATGCTTAGACTTGTGTTTCACTCTTTTACACCAACTATGCAGGGACTCTCTAACACTCTCCGCCACTAAGGCCTTCTTACATCGAGATCCCATCTGAAATGAGTTATCAAAAACATTTCCTTTAATATAGAATACAATATGTACATTACATATTTTGTTAAGAACTTAATAGTGAGTATTATGTCAACCTGACAAACTATTATATTCAGGGGCACTGTCATATAGCTACACCAGAACTGAACAATAGCACTGCAAGATTAAAAATAATAACATGTGAGTGTGCCTGCATATTGAAGTAGTGCAGAATCCAGAAAGTTGGTCGAGAAAGTAGAACAAAAAAAAAATCTTGAAAGAGGACGAAACCAACCCAGATGCCAACCGAATGATGATCATGTAATGATTTCTCATGAAGCACGATTTTTCTTGGAATCCCCACTGAACAAACAAAACCAAGATAATTCATCTAACAAAAGCATGCTGTGAGTCACGTATACAATCTTGGAAAACTGAAGTCTTACTTACCAGTGTCCAAATAAAGGTTGCCATTTCGAATGCATTCTGCGTGAACAGTAGAGAAAATAAGAACAGAAAACACAACCATGCAGCATGACCTGGCTATAAAGTGTATCTATTCTTACCTGAAATATGACAAATTGTATCAGCCATAACAGTATATCTGGTTTTTTGAACCAAAATAGGTCATCGCGTGGCTTTACTTGTGTCCTGGGAAACGGACCTCTCTGCTCCATAATTTCAAGTGCTAAGGTTGATACAACATGTTGAAGCTTTGCCCCTATCAACATGACAAGCTTTTACGTATAGAGAAATCAGACCTTGATGAAAAAAACTTTCGATGGACTTCTTCATTTTGATTAGTTAAAATAACAAATTAGAATATACATACAATTGCAGGGATAAATGATAGCCAGAAGTATATATTCAGACCTGCAAATTTATAAACTTAAAAATATGAGGAAATTGATTAAAGACACTAACAATATACACGTCTATAATTCTCAAGAGAAGCTACCGTGGATGTTCACGAAGATGCACACTATGGCATAAATCCAAAGCATCCAGCTGCAAAATTGAAAAAAAAAAGGTTATTCAGCTAAAAGTTTTCTCATTGTTTTTCTTAGTAGAAGTCCAATGTTGATTTGAAAAAACATTGGTATTGTTACAATAACACTTGAGTTGGAAACTTCATCTCCCATCACTCAATTCCCTGTGCTAATCATGACGATTCACAAGCATGATATGTTAATTAATTAAGCAACTTACTGTTAATAACTTGCATCGGTTTGTAGAAACACCAGTTAAAAGGAGAAATCCATTTCAAAATGGTTCTTACCTTATTCCTAGAATTCCTTGAAATTCATCTTCCATGCTTCGAACCATATATTGATGGAAATTATAAGATAACGGCAATTTGTGCTCCTGTAAATTTACATTGCAGGGAGCCAATAGGTGATCAGTGGTATGTAATACTAGTGAGGACGATGACAAACAAGATAATCCTTAAATTATCATATGATGATCATTTGTAAAAAGAATGACATGGATTTGTGAATACAAAAGTTCATCTCAGCTCACCACCTATAACATTTAGAAAGTTACTTCGATTTATGAATTACTCAAAAGATTAGGCAATCAGAGAACAATAATGGACCAACAAATCTCCACGCATGCATTATTTTATCCAACATCCTTCAACATATGAAAAACTTACAGTGATGAAACCTAAACGTAGTGCAAGGTAATCTGATTTTCGTATAGAGCTCCTAAACTGACGTAGAAAACAGAGCTGCAAGGTCAGATCACAAATATTAATCATTAAATAGTTCCAATCCATGAATATTTCCTTATCTTGTCATGCTTTTAAAAATTGCAACTATTTAAACTGAAAGATGTTTCAGCTGCCAGAGAAATTATGCAGAAAAACGCCACCCCAGTAAAACCAAGCACACAAATAATTAAGGATTTGCGGTTTTTGTTGAAATATTACCATCCAGTTTAGGATTGGACTCCTGCTCCATGGATGAGAAGTGCGATGGAAAATAAATGTTGTCTGTCGCTTCATCAGCTTGATTTTCTTTGCTGTTTAACAAAAAATAGTAAGACCATATATTAATTTGTTATATGCAATGCAGAAGTATATGTCAGATTTCATTTATAAGACCAATTGGTATTAAGTAAAGTTGTTCAAGAGATATGTAAGCAGCATTTCAAGAAACTACGTAGGACTTCCCATCAGTATTACATGCGAAACAGGCAAAGAAAACAAGTTTGGAGGGTTTTCCCTCAGCCATTTGTTTTTATAATGACAGAGTTCCTACATTGTATGCCATTTACCTTGCTGGTTTCCATCGCTTGGCATCCTAGCCTGATTTTCCCATCTGCGCCAACTATAGATCTGCAAAACCGTGAAACAAAGAGAAGATAAAGACCGGCTTCCTTAACATAAAGAGGCAAGCAAGAAAATTTCTGTTTTGTGTGTCATTCGTGTTCGGCAACTAATCCTAGGTGTCCTATCAAATGATATGAACTAGACAACTAAACATGGAAAACAACATCAACTAAGACAACAAGAAGTGATTGATTGGATCAAGAATCCCTTGAACAAAGACGGTTGGGTTCTCAACAATGTCAATGCAAGAAAACACAAAGACCAAAATTGAAAGAAAACATTTCTGTTGATCTTGAAGATTCTACACACCAACAATTATAGTGTACTGTCAAAAAGATCTCTATATATAGAACTTATAATAAGGGAATATCAGAAAACTGTTAAGACAGTTAAGCCTAATAAATGCTTGCAGTAGACAGTCGACATCCATCTAGACACCCATCTAGTAGAATGCCTACTACTTCCATCAAACTTGAGACGGTCCGGTTGTCTGTCTGACCACGCTCTTTAGCAGATTTTGAGAAATTCAAGTGTGGAGTTTGGAGTGCTACTTTGAGTGGAGATGAATAAGGAGAGTAATATATATAGGGAAAAACCAACAAAATCACTATTGTTCTTACTTGGCCCACCCACTAGACATATTAAATAGCATGATTTAAGCCAACTATGCTGATTTAGGTCACATTTACCTATTATAAAGATAGTTTAATAGATTAGTTATCATTCATCATTTTGTTATTATTTATTATATCGCTATTATTCTTTCGAGATAAGTATTATTTTAATAAAAATATAGACTTATTAATCCTATAAATACAACTAGAATTTATCAGAGAATACACGCTTCATAATATTAACTCTCACTAATAAATCTTACTCTCTTATTGAGAAATTTTCTCTCTCAACAAGAAGAGATCCTTTTCGTATAAAAAGAACAATCAAACCATCATTAGGATTTTGTGGCATGTCCATAAGTTTAAGCTCAAGATTCCGATAAGAACTATTATTCTAAAGTTTTAGGTTGAGAATGGTATAGAGATCTTTTATATTTGAGGTGGCTCAAGGTTTAAGACTCATTGAATCAACAATTTAAGTGTAAATTATCCCTGGTTTGTCTACTCCAGGAACCCAACAATTGGCGTATCTGAAAAGTGTTATACGAGTAGATGGCTCATGAGTAGAATACTGTTGCGATAATCAATCTATTGTAAAAGAATATAGCTTAGGTGGCGTATAAAGTTTTGGATTGAGAAAAGTATTTTACATATAATAAACTGAAAATTTTGATGACTTGCCTTGCTCATCGCCAAACCAACTGCCAGACAGCTATACAAAACATGAGTGATTCCGAGAACAAACAAAAACCGGTGCAGCTGCTCAAGACCCTCGTATGAAACAAACGGTTCATGACCCTGCATTCATGTATTAGTATTTTCGGGAAGGGGTATTTGTTCTATTAAGTAACAGCTGAAGCCAGTCTATCACAAATATTCACTGCCAAACATTATACAATGAAGAAAGCAAAGCTTAGATGTAATTGTTATCAATGCATGTTACCTCTCCACATTGGTTGAATGCTCCATTATTTAATCCCTTTGGAATACTAGTTTCACCAGGTATAGATGATGAGCTTTCCAGCATGATATTCTCATTGATGTCCAGGTCTTGTTCAGAACAAATATAAAATCGACTGCTAAAAAGTGACGAATTCACACAAATTTCAGAGATCCACCTTGCACTTTGTGCCAACAGCAAAGAGATAAGCCCCAGCAACATCAGCTCTATCACAAAACAAAACAAAATATCAGTAAAACCGATAGCTTCACATCTCTTGAAAATAACAGGAACAGTGAAATCATCTCAGTGTCATTACCTTCCTTAAGTTTCTCCAGTGATGCAAAAAGTGCCTTCCTTCTTGTTTTCCTCAACCACTGCACAACCAAAGAAAAAAATGCTTCATATCTTCTTCACGAGATTTGAAAAACTACTTGTGTTTATCATCAGTCCATTTTTTTTTCCGAGTTCAAGCCTGTCACAGCTTATCAGAAAGAGGAAGAGCTTCTGGAAATGACTAGAAAACAAAAGAGTGACACTATCATGGCAAGTAGCAACCAAGGAAGCAAACAGTGAAAAGGGTTATTTTGTTTACTCTGCAGCTTCTACACATAAATTTTCAGCCTTTACCTCTCCAAAGCGGTAGATAGAACGTTCAACCAATAAGCAGACAAAAACCATGACAGCAACAACAGAAGCAACTGAATATGTTGGTGTCTCAGCCAGAGAGCGACCCTGCTGCAGCACCTCTGCCATTGTTCACTTCAGCGCAACAAGTTGAACTCTTTTTCATGGAAAAAGCAGAGAGCTTTGATTCCCCCACATAAATATGAGCCAGATGGGATCCATGGAATGGGGAAGTGCAGTGCAAAAAGGAAGTGTATCTTGGTTTAATAATTATTTGGTGAAGAAGGGGCATGTGGGCATTGGAAACCTCACTCACCTTACACAAAAATTCATTTTTTATTGTTTTGTCTAATTATTTTTTTCTTCACTTTCCACTCTTTTTCTTCTCTCTCTCCAAATCCAAAACCATGCACATGGGGTTTCCACTCTCCCAGGTAAGGTTGCTAATAATTTGTAAGTTACAAGGGTCCCAATAGAAGCCTGGTATATTCTGTGGATGTGAATGATCTTGCCATGAATATGAATGCACAACAAATCACACAAAAGTGAGTTCTGCCAACAAAAAACAACAAAAGGAGGCAGAGAATGATAGTTTAATGATTAAGGCTGTGTTTTGATTAAAGTTGGTCAAATAATTTTGCAAATTTTTCATAAATTCTAATCCACACAACAAAAAATGAAGAGTTTACTATCTGGAAACTGTTAAATGGTTATATACTTGATCGAGTTATTCGTATATCACTCACTGTTGTTGTTTTAGGATGTATAACTTTATTATGTTTGAAAACAGATTATAATCTGTCAGACTGCATGAATTTGAATATCAGATTCTTATGTTTTTTTTATATATATTTTTTAAAGCAAATCTAGCGTATTAATGTTTTTGAGTCATGTTTTAAATAATTTTAAAATAAATTCTTAACAATTAAAAAGTAACTTTTCATCACAATTTAAACATTTACTATGCACCTAGAATATAATTTGTTTATTTTAATTTTTATTCATTGTGAAATTAATTAATGTAAGTTATATGTTCCAAAATATTTATTGTAAATTTGTGTAATTTAGATAAATATTTATCTGTGCTGTGAGTTAAAATACAAGTTCAATTCCACATGGAGAATCTAATTTTATTGAATTGAAAGGTTCAAATGATGTAAAAGATAACGTTTTTTATTATATTGTCGTATTTAATATAATTATATAAAGTTTTGAAAAATAAATGAGGCGTGGATATATATTTTGATAGATTTTCTAAACGAGTGCACTCTTTCTTCAAGTAAAAATTAACTTTTACAAGAGAATAAACTTAAGTATAGAACTGTTTAAATTTTCATTCGCTTATAATTATACTTCAATTCAATTTTAATGCGAGAAAATTTTCATAAATTATATTGGTTCATATTTATACCAGAGTTATATGTAATTGCCTACTAATCTTTTATTAGATCAATCTATTATATTTTCAAATATTACAAAAAGTTTACAACAAAAAGACTATACATGAGCATCATGATATTGAATTGTAGAACTCTCATGAAACTTTTTCACAAAAAACGGTAGATGCAAACGTTAAGATTATGAACTTTACAATCTACTGATTTTTTTTAATCCATTAAAATCAATAAAAATGTGGATTAATTAAGTGAAAATGTAGGAAAATATTTTTTTAACAACTGTTTCTTAATAATTTTTTTATAACATTCAAATATACGAACCAATCAAATAATGACACATAATCTATTGTAAAAAATTATTAAGAAGAGTTGTTAAAATATCATAATTCAAAAATATTTTCATAAAATCTTTCAAAAAAATTTATTTAAAAAACTCAAAAATCACATTTATCTGCTATTATCATATTTGCAACCTATAATATGATAAACCCGTTGTTATTTTATAATCGAGTACCACATTATACAATTGAAAACGATACAAGGAAATATTTTAACAAAGTTAGAATAATTGCATTGAATCGAAATTTAACGAAATGTACCATATATCTAATACGAAACCAATAAAGTATCTTGATTTTGAAAAGGAAAAACATATATGTTATACGAAAAGAAGTTATTATAAAAACTATATTTTTGTCTTACCCACAGAAAGGTTTAGAAGAAAATACTAATTTAGCCCATATCTTATACTATATTTTTCTGTCATATTAGAAGGGCAATGATATAGAAGGTAGAAAAGTGGATAAGGTCAAATTTGAAATATAAAAGATAGAAAATGGAATGAGAAAAATGTTTAAGTTATAAATTTTTGCTGAATTGGAAGGTTAAAATTTTATTTTTAAATACTTTTTAAAATAAGTCATACCTATTTTAAAATTTAAAAAATAATAATCTAATATAAATACCATTTGCTTAAAAAGTTTTATTAATAAAAGGTTTCTTAAGTTGTACTTAAAAATTATCAAATGGCTTTTTGATTTTCTACCTCTTATTCCAATCCTGAAAGGCACAGACAAAGATCCATTTTCGTTTTTGTAACATTAGTTTTAAATTGTAAATATCATTTGATTGATTAATACAATGTTCTGTTTTTTAAGGTCATGTTTGAAAAAAGCGGTGTGGTTTAACAAAGCGTATATAATTGTAAAAGAAGATAAGAAAGGGGGAAAGAAAATCGTAGGTTTGGACTGAAACCCTAACTCCACTCGACCGTGCCCAATTTGATCGCCGCCGCTGAATCAGGTTCGAAGGTTTTCCGATGTTTTCTGTATTCTCTCTTCTCTCTTCTCAGTTTCATCTATTCCTTCCTTTTTTTTTTCGATTACAATTGTTTTTCCCATTTTCCCGCTTCCGTCATTTACCTTTCTGTGCTTCCGTGATCTGCTGCATCGCCCTCCCCGTTTTCAACTGCTCCTTCCTCTGTCCTTTCTTTAATTTCGATACGTTCAAGAAATCAATATAGTTAGATAGATAGATTGGTGGTGACATCGGTGGTACCACTAATTATTTTATTGCATTTCTATATAATATATTCGATTTCTTTATTTATTTATGAAACCTTACTTCTTTCATCAATTCTGTAATTTTAAGTTTTGCATGCTTTCCAATTTAGCTTTCTTCTCCGCATTACTCCTCTTTAGATCACACGCCATATACTGTTTTTTTCACTTTCTGATTCCTTTATGCTTTGACATCTTTTGGTTGTCCAAAACAGATGTGTAGATATATACAACTCTAGCATCTAATAAAACGAATTGTAATTTATAAAGATGAAACACGACGTATCTAATTAACTCGTGTTAATTGTTTGAGAAATAGATTGAAAACTATCAGTGGAATTTCTTGTAATCTGTATTCCAAAAAGTACTCACTAATGTCATTTTAACATATATGTTCGCATGCAAGTGATTGTTTTCTGTTATTTGAGGCCATATAAAAATGAGTTTGTTCCTTGCTGTTTTTCTGATTTGTTGACTAAATTTTTATATTTCTGATCATGGCAGTGGATTATTTTCACTTTTGTTTCCTCCCTAAAAGATTGGGTACCTGCTATGCGATATCTTAATATCGTCACTGGAAAAATATATGATGTCTGAAGATGCTGGATCTATGTTGGTAGTTTATGATGATCCCTCGGACCAACGCTCACTATCTTTGGATGATGCAAGCAGCACTGAGGAGTCACCCGATGAAACGAGGCTCTCCTTGGAAACAACACATGATGCTATTCCATACATTGGCCAAAGGTTTGCCACTCATGATGCTGCTTATGAATTCTATAGTGAATTTGCCAAAAGGAGTGGCTTCTCAATTAGACGTCACCGTACAGAAGGAAAAGATGGTGTTGGAAAAGGACTTACTAGGCGCTACTTTGTTTGTCACCGTGCTGGCAACACTCCTGTCAAAACATCAACTGAAAGCAAACCTCAAAGAAATAGAAAGTCTTCTCGCTGTGGGTGTCAGGCTTATATGCGTATTAGCAAAACAACAGAATTTGGAGCTCCAGAATGGCGTGTGACTGGTTTTGCTAACCACCATAATCATGAACTTTTAGAACCAAACCAAGTTCGATTTCTCCCTGCATACAGAACTATCTCGGATGTTGACAAAAATCGAATACTAATGTTTGCCAAAACAGGAATTTCTGTTCATCAAATGATGAGGCTTATGGAGCTTGAGAAGTGTGTGGAACCTGGATATTTGCCTTTTACTGAAAAAGACGTAAGGAATTTACTCCAGTCATTTAGGAAATTAGATCCAGAAGAAGAAAGCTTAGATTTATTAAGAATGTGCAGAAATATTAAGGAGAAAGACCCTAATTTTAAATTTGACTACACACTTGATGCAAACAATCGTTTGGAGAATATTGCTTGGTCTTATGCTTCATCAATCCAATGGTACGATATCTTCGGTGATGCAGTGGTGTTTGATACAACACACCGGCTGACTGCTTTTGACATGCCGCTAGGGATATGGGTTGGAATAAATAATTATGGAATGCCTTGCTTTTTTGGCTGCACACTTTTACGGGATGAAACTGTGAGATCGTTTTCCTGGGCACTAAAGGTACTGTGATGAAGTTAACATCATTAATTTTTTATTTTTTATTCAAATTGTGTCGTGGGCTCTTCAATATTTTACATACTGCCCTAATTAGTGAAAACAGGCGAAATGGAAGGGCAACAAATTTTATATTGAAGTCATAAACAACATGGTAGTTTCTAGGACATACTAATGTTCATGTGGTAATGAGTGGATGGCAATTAAATTACTTCCACTGCAAAATCTTTCTTGTTGAGTTGCCTATGCTTTGGTAGATGTGTCCTTATAATAGTCCTTATACAATGGACAAGAATGCTGTTGAAAATTTATTTCTTTCACTTTTTACTTGTGGAATCTAAATTTACGAGAAGTTACGCATCTTTTTAATTTACATTGCTTGTTTCTTTTGTTTTTCTTTTTTTTTTTCTATAAATCACCTTCTTGGAAGGCTTTCTTAGGGTTCATGAATGGAAAGGCTCCACAAACTATATTAACCGACCAAAATATATGTCTCAAAGAAGCACTATCCACAGAAATGCCTACAACAAAACACGCTTTCTGCATATGGATGATAGTAGCAAAGTTTCCATCTTGGTTTAATGCTGTTCTAGGGGAACGGTACAATGAGTGGAAGGCTGAATTTTATAGACTTTATAATCTTGAGTCAGTTGAGGATTTTGATCTAGGTTGGAGGGAAATGGTTTGTTCTTTTGGGCTGCACTCCAATCGGCACATGGTTAATTTATATAGTTCACGCTCTCTTTGGGCGTTGCCATTTTTGAGAAGCCATTTTCTTGCTGGAATGACTTCAACTGGTCAGTCAAAGTCAATCAATGCTTTCATTCAACGATTTCTGAGTGCACAAACTCGCCTTGCACACTTTGTTGAACAGGTATTATATCTTTATGTCTCTATTGATTTGGATGTTGTTTTTAGTTTTCAAAGTGTATTTGCAGATTTGGTTTTATCCAATGTTTTATAGTGAAAGATCTATATCTGTTAACTTGTTTTTTTTTTGGCATAATCAGGTAGCTGTTGCTGTGGATTTTAAAGATCAAACTGGAGAACAACAAACCATGCAGCAGAATCTCCAAAATGTTTGCCTCAAAACAGGGGCCCCTATGGAATCACACGCTGCCACAATCCTCACTCCTTTTGCCTTTTCAAAGCTCCAAGAACAACTTGTACTGGCTGCACATTATGCATCGTTTCCAATTGAAGATGGTTTTCTTGTGAGGCACCACACCAAAGCTGAGGGAGGTCGGAAAGTTTATTGGGCCCCTCAAGAAGGAATTATAAGTTGTAGCTGCCATCAGTTCGAGTTCACTGGTATTCTTTGTCGGCATTCTCTTAGAGTTCTTTCAACAGGAAATTGCTTTCAGATTCCAGATGGATATCTTCCTATTCGATGGCGTCGCATAAGCATGCCCTCTTCTAAGCTTCTTCAAAGTGCGCCAAACGATCATGCCGAGAGAGTTAAGTTACTACAAAACATGGTTTCATCTCTGATGACAGAATCTGCTAAATCTAAGGAACGGTTAGATATTGCAACAGAACATGTTTCTATCCTTCTGTCTCGCTTAAGAGAGCAACCAATTTCTTTGCAAGGTGGTCGAGAGTCCCAGAATTAGCACACCTCACACATACATGATCTTTACCAGAGTCCCATAAGGGCCGCATTTCCAAGTTAGATGTTCTGGCAATAATTCCTTCATCTAAAAGGCTAGCATTGTCTCTACGAAAATGAAAAAATGAAGAGAATTGGAGATGGTTCCAAAGAAGTAAGCTTACAAGTTATATATAAAAAAGAATTTCTCCCCCCAAAATAACAAACCTTGCAAGCATTTGATTTTGAATCTGGTATTGTATGAATTAGTCCCCATCGTGCTAATCTCTGCATACATAATACCCAGAATATTTTCAGGTAAGCAAAACTGATTTTCAGTTGCAGAAAGTAAAAACAGGAGTAACTAAAATTCAACTAGAGGTACAAACTGCCAGAGCCTAAAAGTTGAGTGCTACAATTTGCATGCTCTTCCCACAAGTTCTCTATTGTTATAATTTTATCAGGATCCCATCAAATAGTGAGTGGGCGAAATTTTATCAGGATTCCATCAAATAGTGAGTGGGCCCAGTTGTTTCCATTTCTCCAGCCTAAATTGAATTGGGAACCATTCATCAAAGCTATAAGAGATGTAACAGATGCGATCAAATTTATGTTGGATTTCGCAACCACTTGACCTTGTTAAACAGTCCAAGTTTTGTGAATCTTAATCTTGTCAAATCAATTGCGAGCAGCAAATACTAGCCAGAAGATACATCTTGCCAGTGCTCAAATGAGTAAATATCATGCAGGATTATATTCTTCCCACCACTCTACCAAAAGTAACAGTTTTGAAGCATTGTTCATGGAGAAAGCTAACTAAGGTGGCTCTAGTTTCTTCTTATAAGGAAGAAAAAAAAAATTGGAGTGGCAACAATACAATAAAATTCCAGCAAAATTCCTAATTTGACGGGTATTGTAACTATAATTGAAAAGGTGTAATCAGATTATCCATCCTGTGTTCGGCCAACTGAGCAGAGAAATCATAGAGTTATGCAAGGGATGCAACAAAATTTTGAAGTGAACATCAAAAACACAGTATTGAAAATAGAGTGGGTGTAAAATATGAAACCAATAGCAGAAAAAGAAAGTAGCAACAGAAAGTGAGAGAATAAAGGAGTTGAAATAACTTGTCGAGGAAAAGATGGTTATAAGTTGACGGATGAAGAAAGTGGGAAACATGTTTGATGAAGGAAGTGGGTGAGAGAAAAAAAACCTCAGACAGCCGAAAATTAGTGAAGAAAGTGAGACGGAGAGGGAGGAAGCTTACAGTGACAGAATCGAAAGACTTCATTGTTGAACGTTGAAGTGAGTTGTGGGAGGTAGCGAAAGCAGAAAAGGGTATGAGTGATACGTATGATTAGTTTAGTAGGTGAAAAAATGAACGATCGTTGAAAGAAGAAAAGGGAAGAAAAAGGAAAAGAAGGAACAATTGGAAAGGAAGGAATAGGAGAAAAGAAAGTTGGTTGGAGAAAGAAAGGGAGAAAAGAAGAAGACCGAATAAAAGAGGTGGTGATGCTGCAAACATATAAACAAACAAAGAATCAGTGTTCTGAAGAGAGAAAGCAAGTTGTTCCTCATAGTAATAGTCAATTTATAGAAAGTTAGCATGCAATGCTTTAAACACATGAAGTTTTTTATTATATTGTCCTATTTAATATAATTATATGAAGTTTTGAAAAATAAATTACGCGTGAATTTTATTTTTCAAAATTGAAAGAAAAGTTTTAATGGCACAAATCGACAATTACTTGTATTTATTGTTCTTTCTTCTTGCAGTCTTAGTTGCTACTTTGTTTGATTAATGCGTCTTAATAACAAATGTGTGATTATGCTATGACGAATTTCTAGACTAAGTACTAAGTTTATTGAATTTGTTCGGGTAGGGTTATCTAGCTCTTGGGAATTATAGAATTCCTTGATTTCGTTAAAATCAAATGGTAAAGATTTGTAGAATAATTCTTGATCGCTTGGTAAAATCGAGTGAAAACTAATATACAAGTAGAACGCCTTCGCGAAGACTAAATGGTGTGGATCGATTAGTTGGATGCTTTTTTCATTAAGATAGATCTACAGTTGAATGCTTTCTCGATGATTAGTCAAGACGCTTCCTAAACTTTTTACACTATAATCGTTTATGTTACAGATAAGCTGATTGCTTGTGAGATCACAATGATTCTTTTCAAAACTTTCTTGATTGTCCTGACACTAAATCGACGGGCCAGTGTGATAAACTTTTTGGTTGAAAGTATGGTAGGAATCCTCTTAAAATGTTCTATGATCGATCTGTTTAAGAGGGGACATGAGTTCCCTAAGAAAGTTCCATAACTTTATTAGAGACATAATAAGAGTTTGCGAGGAATATTCTTTGACCAACTTGTTGATGATGCAATAAAATTTTATTATGAACCTAACTGACTAGTTCGTGGTGCGACAAAACTTCACTAAGAATGTTTCTTAACCAACAACCAAAATTGAAACAATACAAGCTTGGACCTCAAGATTTCAGTCAGCAAAGACATTTATCTCCATGACTTCTATAACATATATTGAGAAAGAACGTGAGCTCCTATCAAAAGAGTATGTTTACTTCTGGATAGTGCTGTTAAAACGGGTCATCTTGCCCAACCTGACCTGGTTTACCACGGATTGGTCACTTAATAAGTCAACCCAATCTAGTTCATTTATTAGCGAGTCGAAAAAATTTGAATTTGACTCAGCTCACCAGAGGTTGACTTATTGACTCACTTAATTACAAGTTTTTCTTTAAATTAAAAAAAAACAAAGACAACTCAAAATAAAAAAATTAACATACAACTCAAATATAATCCAAAAACAAACCCAAAAAATAAATAAGTTTATAATATTGATAGTTTGTGTCACTTAAAGTCTTTTTATTTATTTCCATTCACTATACAATAAAAAAAATGTTAATTAATAATATTAAAATCTAAAATAATAAATAATTAAATTAAACTAGGTGAGTTGGTGAGCCAATGCAGCTCACCATGGATTCAATCTGGGTGAACCGGGTTAAAAATTGATCTATATAAAAAATTTCACTTTTTTTCAAATCCAATCCGACTCAAACCCGTGATAAACCAAATTAGTCTCAGGTTCTAACTCATTTTTTTCTTCGTGCAATTCCGTAATTTCTTCCTTTCACTTAAAAATTTCAATTCTCCCACTTTCATCTTAAGTTCCGAAATACATATTCTCGAACCATTTTTTAAATGTACAATTTAAAATATAAAACATTTGTATTTCAAATAATAGTTACCAAAATACAAAAATAAAAAATATAGTCTACATTGCGCAAAATATAAAATGTACTTTTGAGTATAAAGAGTAAAAGCTGAAATAAGATGGAGAAGGAGAGAAAGTGGTGGAGGAAAAGAGGAGGAAGAAAAAGAGGGAAAAGGAAGCGATAAAGGCAGAAAAAGGGTAAAAAGAGAATCGGGGGAGGAAGAAAAAAAGGGAAGAGAGAAGGCGTCACTTTAGGAAGATGAAGGGAGGAGACTACCAAGCACAAACAGCAAAGCAGCTAAAAAAATCATTCATTAAGACATAATTCTTCACTGGGCGGTGGCGCCAGCTTCTAATATCATAACCTCGTTCCATAGTTGGCCAGCGATTAAGGTCACAAATAAAAACCACTTAAAGCATTAAAATTACAACACTGAAGCAAAATCCCAGAGCAGTTAAACTTAAAACATATCCCCCACCACCAACAAGAAGACAGAGTCACTATTCTAGCCATTACCAATGTTATGAAGAGAACGAAAGAAAGATAGACGATGCAGGCTTGCTACAAAATTTTTAATCTATAGAGCAATGTGGCAGTAGGTTTCCGCTATAAATAACAAGCTAAAACTGATTTTAAGTTATCTAAGTCCTCCATTCCGGTATACTACTCGTCTTTTGCAGCCTTCACCATAGATTTAATCTTCTGCTTTGGCAGAATTGGAAAAACGAAACATCCACTAATGTCTCCATGAATTGATCATAAATGGCTACAGCCCAAGTTTAGATAGGAGCTGACGCCATCTTGGAGTTTCTTCATCGAAAATATAGGTCAAGGGTGATATAAGAACTCCACTGCCTCCAATCTGATGCATTGTAGTCAACAGGAAATCATGAGAATCAAAGATGAACAAGGAAATAGTTTTTGATATGCGAGTAAAGCAGCGACCATTGTATTTTGCTCAAATATAATGCCACATGATAAGCGGAAGCTTTAAAAAATTTTCAAGAATTTTCTGGTGAAACTTGCAGTTGGTGGCTAGCCAGTGATAAGGGGAATCAATCATTCAAATCACCAACGCCCATTCTACCCTCATCTCCAAATTTTACTCGTATGTTTTACCCCACAAGCTAACAAATATCTCCACACCAGTTTCATAAATAGTGGTGGCAAAATATCTTTTCTCTTTGATAAATGATAATAATTCCAAGAATTTCATTAGCTCAAAAACTCACCGCTCTCAGTTGTTGTATAGACTTGTACAATGCCTTCTTAGGCACGCATATGACAATGGCATAATAGTCCGAAGTTACCTTCCCGTCACGCTTGCAGAAAACAGGACTTACAGTGGGACCCTGCAGACAGACAATCAAGTGCGTTTTTTACAATTGGGAAACAGTTGTAACAAAAAATGTCATAATTAGAAAGCCCGAAAACTTCATTTCATATCACACCTGCAAACCAGCTAATGATGGTTGACTGAGTATTCTCTCAGCCACTTCCTCTGCACTGCTTCCCCTCATGTTTGCAGTAACCTGTCAAGTCAAGCATTAGAAAGTGGAATTAAAATAAAGACGACGATGGTAGAGATATTGAGAATCATAAACTATGCACCGTGAACTGCCCAATCGCCCTCAGATGTGCTTCCAATCGCTCGAGCATCTCATGTGTTGTTTCAAGTACTCCTTTACGTTGGATCATTGATTTCCTGCTTGCAATAAGAACAGCCTGAAGAGCATTCAATTGTCAGAGTAAGACAGCCTGACAATGGAGAGAATACAGAAGCAGATTTCCCATGCCTAGCTTGTTTTTTAATGTACAACCAACAAATCGTCATAGTCAACATCAGAAAAGTCAACAGTTACTAACCTGGCTCTCCAAAACAACTCCACCTTTGATTTCCTTCAAGTTGTTTTCCCTCAGTGTGGTCCCACTACTTACAAGGTCCAAGATAGCATCAGCTATCCCCATCTAAATAGAGAAAAAACAAAACATTACTAAGATTATAAATAACAAATACCGCATGTATGGCAGTACCATCACTAAATTGAACATGTAGTAATAGATACTTCATTTTAGATGCAAAATCAGAGGGATAATTTGGGTAGCGATTTTATATTATTTGTACAAAAGATTTTCTCGTCTGCACCATGAAATGGTCAAAATTTTGACTGAAAAATTACCGTATTAGATGTTGCCAACAGACCTTTAGCCCAGTAGTTAACCACAGATCACATTCCAGACCACACCTCATAAGATAAAACAGCATACGTACACACAGAGGGAAGGCACATTGGTAATTTGATTAAATTTCACAATTCAACAAAGCACTGCAGAATTTTTAAAACCTTCTTTATTTTCTTGTGACATCTCTATAAATATATTGCAAAACTTAGCCAGCTACTATGTTTCTGCAGTTTAACAGTCTTTCATCCTTTATATGGCATTTAAACATCATCGTTTTCAACTCCTAGACTAGTATATTAAGTAAGAGGACAAAGATATATTATCATATCTATAAACATGTATAGCAGGTAACATCATCCACAACCCCAACATGCTGGGAGTATTGTCATAACACAAAAGATCACGTGCTTGATAATTAGAAAATTTAAATGAACGAATTCTAGTAAACAAACAGTATCTCTCACCGCAGGAGCTGCCTCCAGTGCCCCATCAGCAGTTGAAAATGTCACATGCTTAAGTCCACTCTCTTTCATAAATTTTGGCCCCAGCTGAACAGTAAATCCAAAATTGAGATCAATTTTTCTCTTTTTAAAATATAACAGTATAAACTCAAACACAGAGATAATACTAGGAAACAAAAAATTGAAATTTAAACACTAACATAGCTGAATCCAGTAGCAACTCTCAGAGGCTTATCTTCAGTCCATTGAGGCATTTTGGCAAGCTCCTCCACTGAATTTACATTTTCAAATATTCCATATTGGGGAATCTGAAAAAACAGAGGATGTTCCAGATAACTTATTGTGCATAACAATGACAAGACCAGAATCTAGAAGTTTTACAACATATTTTAAACCAACCGCAAGGGATAGACGACAATCACCGTACTCCAGAGCCTCATGGACAATGATAAGATCTTCATTACACTGACAAAAGAAAATTATAGGATAAACTCGAATGCGTGGGGCATTAATCTGCAATTACAGCTAAACTTACGCAAAGCAATTTCTTTCAAGCCGGAAAGTTGTGAGATACACAAGTTAAATAGGCCACATTCAATTATTAAAAAAATGGTACTCCATCTGGCCTTACTTACAATACTCGAATTATAAATTTATCTTTTCTTTTATAAATCCCAAAGACAAACAATTAAGAGAGAAAGAGAGGGAATTAATGACAAGAGTTATTTTGGAAAAATATATATATAAATATGATAGATTCATTTTAATCAACTATATTGACCACTTTCTTCAATTCTTATTTCCGTCCTTACCAGCCAGATTTTGTATGTTCGTAATTTCAAGCAGTAAACCAGTAAAATAGCAATTAAAAAATGTGATCGAGAGCAACGAGAAATAACGTAAATACAAATGCTCACCTGGCCATGTTCACTGACGGTATCGAGTCCCACAATACCAAGGTCAAGATCTCCGGATAACAATTTTCTCACAATGTCTTTAGGCCTCTGAAACCAAACTTCCAGGTTGGACAGCTGCAGAGCAGAAAATCAATGGGGTAACATTACGTTATGAAGCTGGAAACAACAGAACTTTTCACATAAAAGGAACACAAAAAAGGAGAACACACAACACACCTGAGGAATTTCAGCAACATACTGTCTGGGATTGACCTGCTTCACTGACAATTGACAATTCTTCACATAGGAAATACAAAATCGTAGTGAGAGTTAGTAGAAAAACATAAAAGTGCACCAAACACGATAATCATCACAGAGCCTAATCGAATCGATTTTGCGATGAAAAAGCAATAACGAATTTTACCTTGAGAAGTTCGAGGGTGTCGGCGGACATACGACCTTTGCTGGGCAAACCGAGACGGATCTCTTTCCTGTCGAGGGGTCGGGCGGGAGGGTTTCCGTTGAGGAGTTGGGGCTCGGCCTGAGGCTGAGGCACCGAAAGCGAGGCGTAGCAGCACCAACTCCGGGAGCTGAGCGGAAGCGAAGCGTGCAGAGGAAGATTCATGGTTGTGAACATTATGAGTATTTGTAGTGCGAGATGAACAGAAGTGGCGCCGCTCACAACACGAACTCAGATTTGGCTGCTACGCTCTCTACTGTTCCTGAACAATAATGGCCACCGTGAGAATGTGTGGATATTCTTCTCCACGTACTCTTCTTGGGCCTTTACTTCAAATCAGACAACAAAACTTTCACTCACACTCCATTACTGTTATTATTTTTTTCTTTTTCACTCATTAAATTTGTTGTTGATTGATATTCATATTTAATAGATAATTTAATATTAGTTAATAATTTCAGATATCCGTATTCATTGAGAAAATCAAATTATATTTTTATTTTTGTTAGTTTTAAGTTATTGTTAAGGTTTTATTTAAAGATGTATTTTTTTACTAATAATATTTGAGAAAACACTCTCCAATAATTAAAGGTATTTAAAAGAATAGAAATAAAAATTTATATTATTGTTACTTATAAATATAAATATCAAAATTACAATATAAATGTTTAAGTTTCTCCATAGAACTTATTCATCGGTTAATATATAAATTAAAGAGATAGATATAAATATTTATTTTTTTCATACAAATTCATTCATTATACTTATACGATACGAGTAATAAGTAAATATTATTCGTACCTAATCCAGCCTATTATCATTTATAATTCACATCATGTCCTATTAAAAAACATCAATTATTGTAACTCTTTTCTTTTAATCAAATTATGTCATGGTATAATGTTGTGAATAGATATTCAAGTAAAAATATGAATAATAACTTTGTAATACTAATAAGTTAATTTAAATAGCATAAGATTAATTGATATACACATATAAACATTTTATTGCCTTTATAACAGTGAACAAGTGTTTGGCTGTTCACATCTTCTATTATGTTATTTTATCTTAGTAAATAAAATTAAAATACTTATAGTAATTTTAAATATTCAAAATAAAATGTATTATGTATTATTATTATTATTATCGTGTGACTTTATATGTCATATTTATTGTGATATATAAAGTATACCTACACATTTGGACGCTGGTAGTTTGTAAAAAGAGGAAATTAAGAAAATAATTTGTGTAAAACAAATCTGAAATGTCTAATATATTTTTATAGATTTTAAATATAGTGTAAAATTAGGTTTTCACCGTTATATGTTTTACATTTGGATAAGATAAAGATTAAAAAAATATAAACCGACATTTCCGTAAACAATTGAAACTTTTTTACGTTATTTGATGTTTTAAACGTATTTTTAGTGAACATTGAAGTAAAAATGTGTCAAATGGTGTAAATAACTCAAATGCTATCATGAAACTACTTGAAACATCAAATAAACCTAACAAAATTTAGTTAAAAGAACTAAATTCACACATTTCAAAAGTTTGGGACTAAATTAGGCCAAAGTTTTGAAGAGAGACTAATTCTAATTTTCGCTGAAAATTAAGGGACCAAAAATATATTTAACCCTATGTTTTATATCAGCGTATAATCATATAAAAATTCTATAAATAATAGAAACTTGTTTAAGTTAGATTATAGTAGTTCCACACAACATTGTTTAAATTAAGGTTTTTTTTTTCTTACAATTTTTCTTTGCAGTTGTGTGTGTGTTTTTAACTTTTTGAATTTCCTTTTTACTGTTAGTTTAGGATTTAGAATTTGTAATTATGAAAAAGAAATAGAACATATAAATGCAAATGTTTTTTTTCCTCCACGTTATGGTAAGTTTTATGCTATAATTTAAAAGTATGGTTAGAAATAAGATGGAAAAGTTATTTATGTAGACTAAGCATGGAAATCCTTTTACATATTACTATTGAAATAAAATACACAATGTAAATTTTAGCACTGGAGAATGAAAATTAACTAGTACGGTTTATATTAGTTTTCATGTTATTGAATAACCATTTAATACATATTTTTTGATAATAAAATATAAAAACAATTGTAATGAAAATCTTAAAAAGTTTATCAATAAAAAATTATATTTATCATTTTCATATTAAATAATAATATAAATATTTTTATTATTGAATTTTTCTTCTTTTTAGTATTTAAAGTTAAATTTATTTTATCCAATAAAAATTAGCGTATACATAAAACTCATAAACTTTTAAATAATTATACTTAAACCAGAATAAATTAAAATATTATATTTAATAAAGGTTTGGTGAAGGATACAACAGATAAAACCAATAGTCACGTGTCAGTCAATTTTTCTATATTCATCATCGAAAAAATAACATATACAAAATGACAATTTATTATTTAAAATAAAATGAAGGTGATATGACGTAATTATTGATAAAAAATTATAAAAAAGCTATAAGAATGTAAGTAGGACGTGAGAAAAATACAGGTGCACCAAGAACTTGTTACGTTGTCGTTTTAGCCTTTAGCTTACTCATTTAAGTCAAAAGTCTACTTCATTTTGTCATCGACGTTACTGAATTAAACCTAAGAAAAAAATCAGCATGGATTTGATCGATAATTTTGGATCCTAAAATAAGCAAAGTCGGCAAAAAAAATTATATTTTTTACAGTTTAAAGTTGTTTTTATCAGCAAAAACTATGGAGAAAAATAATTATTTATCTATATTGTTCTTATCGTTTTTAAATTTAAACAGAAAAATGAAAAAAAAGTATATGATTTTTGGTGCGGAAATGAATGGTATTGATTTGGTTGTTCTAAAGATGACATTGCAACCATAATAATAAAAAGAATAATAATAATAAATAATAATAATAATAATAATAAATATATACATATTAATGGTGATAGATAAAAGAAAAAGGAGGGTAGGAAGAAAAGAAGAGAAGTTGAGAGAGAAAGAGAGTAATTCCCGATGAAGTAAAGATTAGCAGCGAATCAACAATGGAGTGTTGCAGTCGTCGACCTTGTTAGCAGTCTCACTCGCACTGTAAAAACTGTGTATACTTTTTATTTATCTTCTCTCAATTTCTTCCCATTTCTCTCTCTCTTTCTCAATGTATTATGCTTATGCAATTGCAATTGCAAAGCATTTCCGATCCAGAGAGAGAGAACCTTTGTGACAGCTCTATCAACCCACGAAAACCCTATTCAGGGTTAGATTCTTGATTCTTTCGTTTCGCTGCCCGAGATCTCGCTCTGTACTCACGGCTAGGGTTTTGGGTCGCTTCTTCGTGCGTCCGCCATGGCGAGTTCTTCGGGTTCCAGCTGGCGCGAGGGAATGTCCTCCGACAATATAAAGGGTTTATGCCTCGCTCTCTCCTCCAGCTTCTTCATCGGTGCCAGCTTCATTGTCAAAAAGAAGGGTTTGAAGAAGGCTGGTGCCAGTGGACTCAGGGCCGGTATCCTTCGTTCTTCACCGTCGATTGCATTTCGTTTCGTTTTAGTTTTCTACTTCTTTTACTCGCTACTGCCTTTGATTTTAACTGCTGTTTATTTCTCCTGCTTCACTGATCTCTGCCTATTTAGTTTTTGTCCACTTGTTTGGTTTAGTGTGTGGAATGGTCTGGGTTAAATTTTCTGGGGATCTGAAGTTTTTTCTTCGTTTCTCTTGGCTACCCGAGTTCAATTGTCTGAAATCTCTCAAGTTTAAACTCGATGCGCTGTATGACTCCGTCTCATTTTACAACATAAATGGACGTAGAATAAGCAGACTGAGTGATAGTTTTAAATTATTCTGACGGGCTTGGGGAAAGAAAACAGTTTTATGTGCTCAATCTAATCCATTTTTTAGGAGTTTTTTTTTTCTTTTTTTCTCGTTTCAACAATATTTTCTTGTGCTCCTTGGGATGAAGTGAAGAGAGATCTGGATTGTTTTCACCGACACTCAAAAAATGGAGTCTGTGTGACCTGAGTTCCTGCTTTAAATGTTAGAAACGTGGTGGAAAAACTGGCTGCTAGTTAAACGTTTACTCATCTGTAGGGAAATCTCTTATTCTTCTCCTGTAGATACACTTTTTTTAATATTTAAATGAAATGGAGACTTATCAACTCGATTGATTCAGCCTTAGATTTATTTGTTTACTACATGCTTATCTTTTTCTTTGAATCATTTAATCTACAAATAGTTGTTGTCTAATGTTTCTTTTTTTCTGGCATTTGCTCTTTCTGTTAGGATGGATATAGTACAAGTCCGTTCACTTATGTTATCGTGCTGTTACTAGTTTATATTATTTTGCTTCATGGTCTCCTTGATGGATCATGTGCAATAGTGACTGATTATACAATTTTATCTGACAGGAAGTGGAGGTTATTCTTACTTGTACGAGCCACTTTGGTGGGTGGGAATGATAACAAGTGAGTTATACGTTATTCTGTTTGGTTTTTATAGGACCAGTGACTTGAATGTATTGTTGATTTTTCCTTTCCTAAGTGTATCCTCGAGTTCCCATTTTTTTTATAGTTTTCTTGAGCTTGCAGTTATTTTAGAAATGCAGAAAGTAATGTAGTTACTATGCTGTTATATAAATACAGATTCAGTTCTATGCAGAACCTTAACTGATCGAAAGATCATTCATATACTTGTTTTCCCCTTCATCTCCCTGTTTCCATTTTCTGGAACTTATTACAAATATTTATGCACAAAAGTAAATAAAGGTTGCTAACGCCTGTACCTTCCATCTATTCAGTCTAACTTTTTCTTTTCTATTTTTTCTTCACTCATTTTCCAAGCGAATATTTCATCATGGACAACAGGCCTTTTAAAGACGTTAACAAAATTTCCATGAACAATTTATTGATACGAGTTGCTTATTATATTGAGCAGATTCAATTTTTTTCTAACACATCTGCAATTTCAACAGTGATTGTAGGAGAAATTGCCAATTTTGCTGCTTATGCATTTGCTCCAGCTATATTGGTCACTCCACTTGGTGCTCTCAGCATTATTATCAGGCATGAAACCTCTTAGTTTTCAGATTCTTGCTTGGCTATTGGTACATTCTGACTTGTGACATTTTCTTGCAGTGCTGCTCTTGCTCATATTATTTTAAGGGAGAGGTTACATATTTTCGGAATTCTTGGTTGTGTTTTGTGTGTTGTGGGATCTACAACAATTGTTTTGCATGCACCTCAAGAACGGGAAATTGAATCTGTGACAGAAGTGTGGGATCTTGCTATGGAGCCAGGTAGCCATGTTCCTACGTGGTATACTACTCCCTGTACTCAATAAATGTTGTATTGAATGACTAACCAAGAAAAAGATTGTTCTTCTGCAGCTTTTCTCTTGTATGCGGCTTTAGTTATAACGGCTACTTTTGTCCTTATCTTCCACTTCATTCCTCTCTATGGGCAGACACACATAATGGTTTATATCGGTGTTTGTTCCCTTGTAGGTTCTCTAACGGTATGTCTCGTTATCTCGTTGATGACTTTCTAATAGTAGTTTTTCTCTTTGTTATTTCCTCCCTGTATTTGTATTGTAAGGTTTTCCTTTCTAACAGGTTATGAGTGTTAAGGCTCTTGGAATTGCCATTAAGTTAACACTGTCTGGGATGAATCAGCTAATATTCCCTCAAACTTGGGCTTTCACTCTAGTTGTAACAGCTTGTGTTCTTACCCAAATGAATTATTTAAATAAGGTACGATTTTTTCTTGAACCATAATTTGTTGTGTAAGTGTTTTAACTTTTAACATGTTGCCATCACATATGACCTTGTGATCTCTAAGTAAACTACTGTGATTGATTGAAATTTTTGTCCAATGGTTTAGAAATAAAGAACATAGTTGGTCACATCCACTGTTTAATGAATACATAGTATCAAATATGTAAACAAGGGAAATATGTAAAATGCTTGCGTTTAGATGATAAAGAAAGTCCCCAGATTTGACAGGAAGATTGATAGCTAAATGACGAAGAAGATCAACAAGGTAAAAAGGACAGTGTGACTCTCATTTGTCAGTTGGCCAAGAATTCATCATCTTTTAGTATTTTTTGGAAAACCCTGAAGCTAAAGTTCCAAGTTTCACCCGTGTGGCATGCGAACTGTTGGAAATTCAAAATCACCTTCATTTTGAAGTGGATCCTACATATGCAGTTAGAATAGTTATGCACATGGAAACTTTGGCTTTTTACGAGTCAGAATATTTATCTATCATATTTTTCGAAACAATATAATAAGAATGAGTGGTCGCTCAGAATAACTTAATTAACACAACAAGGAATTTTATTTAGTACAAAAAAGGAAGGAAAATATTAATCTAGAAAGTAGAAATAGTGAATGCACTAACCAGTGCTCACTGTGAAGATATTTTGCCATGGTAGTTCCGCCGTAAATTCCTTCAAATCTTGTGTTTTGCATTATTGATTATGAATGAGGAAGAAGTCTTTAGTCCATGTATTTTCTTGAATCAGTAAATTAGTGAATTCAGATTGAGATGTTGATCAATATTCAAATGGCTGAAGTTGGGTAATAACATTGGAAGGTCTGAGAACGCAAGTGTGATGAATTTTATAATTTAAGACTGGGAGAATTGTCAACAACACACTATATTATTGGCTGGAATTTATTAGAAATAACAAATGCACATAAAGGAAGGTTAAGGCATGGTTGTCAAACTCGAGATAACACTTAGACTCGTGATTTTATGACTCTAGGTAGAGAAAATGTATTAACTTACAATCAAACTCTATTCTGGATAAATTCTGGACAGTTTGTTAAACTCGAGTTAAGAAGTGAGAGTCAAGGAGTTTAAAAATTAATGTAATTTTTTACCCCCACCCTAACCCCTTTGACCCCTATAGCTGTAGTGTTTTCCAAAGCTCAATGATTTGAGGAAATTAACTCCTTTTTAAAATGTTCACTTTACTAATTTGTTTGTGCAAATTTATTTATGATTTGGTCATTTAAATGGTTTGATTTTATTTAGTAATAATGTTTTATCTCACTTTATTTTTGTAAATGCTATTTTGCTTTATTTTAAAGTTGAAATGTTGATTTTTCCCTAAGACTATTATGTTATGGGAATGTCATTAATTGTTTTTTCAATATCATCTTTTTATATTGGGTAAAACTTGTACGTGTTTATGAATCGAGTTTTTAGAAGCTTCATGAGTTTATGTAGTCTTGAGTTTGACAACTTTGGGTTAGGTATCTGAGTGGTTTATTATAGGAATAAGTTCATTTTCTCTCTGGCTTTAACGTTTGAATTTGCAGTATTAGGATAAAACTACATGTTTTCATGGTCCTGGATGTATTTTGTCGTGGTTCTGCTACTTACTAAAATTATGCAATTATTTTTATGCATATTAGTCTCATGATTTGGGGTATACTGAATACTTCTTCCTACTTTACCATTCATTTGATATATGTTTTTTTTTTTCATTTCTGCAATCAGGCACTGGATACTTTTAATACGGCTGTGGTATCTCCTATATATTATGTCATGTTCACAACATTCACCATTGTGGCTAGTGTTATTATGTTTAAGGTAAGTTATTTTGTCTAACAGGTATTCTTGGACGGCACTACATTGCTTTGCTTTAAGATTCTATCAGTTTTGTTAAAGTAATCAGTATTGGTTTTATATTGTTTAATATGTTTTAAAGCTTCCTTCAGGATATAAGTTTTAAGTATCTTTCTTTCTACCCTACTTTAATGTTTGTTTAAAATTCCATTTGTTTTCATTGTGACTGTAAAATAGAGCGCAACATTATGAAAGATATTATTAATAGAGGCAGAGAAGCTCAGACTTGAGAATTCTTTTTTATTTGCTCCTTGAAAGTTGGTGAAATCCCAGCCCTCTGATTGTTTATATTTATGCTATACTTTTGTCAATTGTCATTATACTACTTGTTAGTTTGTTAAGGTTTACGCATGTAAGAAGAATCTTGTAGAAGTCAATTGGTGGGAAAGCCCGATCTCCTTTCCAAATGCAGAGTGATCAGAAAAACTGATGGGGAAACCTTCACGAGGGATTTGAGTCAATATTATAGATATGATTTAAGATAAAAGTATTATGACATTGGTTGGATGGAGTGTGTAACTAATCCGTTAATGGGAAAAGATGGATTGTTGCTGTTAGTTTGTTAGGATAATGCTTAATATCATTTTGTTTTGGTGTTGTCACATGATATTCAACGATATTTGTATGCTGGTTGTTGACTATAAGTATGTCGACCTAGTTTTATTTGCCAATACCTTTGTGATAAAATGCTTACAAATGAAGTGCGAGGTAGATGCTTTTATGAATAAACGTGAGTGTAGATTCAGTAGGTTGTTAAGCAACTTTTGTTGCTTCCCTTATTAAGCATACGGAAATGCATATATTTAATTTCATCAATTCCTGATGTTCGAATTACCAGTTCAAATGTTTCTTGCACATTCATTGTCTTTCAAATCTGGATTATTTTGAAAGTTAACCTTTCAGAATTGAATTTGATGTCAGGACTGGGATAGGCAAAGTCCAACGCAAGTTATCACAGAAATATGTGGGTTTGTGACCATTCTTTCAGGAACTTTTCTTCTCCACAAAACTAAGGATATGGCTGATGGTATGATCTAGTTACAGTATCAATTTCATATTATTAACAACACTGCAGCTCATACGTATAGTACCTTGGAAATCTTCACACGTATTTTACTAATAATACTTGATGTGCAGGTTTACAGACATCTCCATCTATTAGACTTGCTAAGCATTCAGAAGAGGATGGGTTTGATGGTGGGGAAGGCATTCCTCTTAGACGGCAAGAATCGATGAGATCAACATGATAATATTTCTTGTATAACATGTTGCTTTTCTAAATGAGCTTGAGGCACTGGGGAGGGATTTTGCCAAGTTCGTCGTCTGTATTTTACTCTGATTATTTCCCTCCCCGTCATATTTTTTTCCTGATACAGTTGGAGTCGAAGGATGAGAGTTTGGCATCACTGTTGATGATTATGCTTTCTGATCTTGCCTTGCGTACTCCTCTACTCTCCTCCGTACCCATTGTAATTTTCTGAACATTGATTATATATAGTGTACCTCAGTTAAATGAAAATATTCATCATCAAATTTTGAACTGGACACTCTCTGCTGCCATTTCAACTCCATATTTTCTGCTTCTTTTACCTAAATATGGGAAATCAGGCTTGTAAGATTCCAGCTCCAATGCATTGCCTGCCTCATTGTTTTAAATTTTAGTCCATATATAGATTCAGCACCATGCACAGTAAAAAAAATAGTAAAATGCAAAGACATTCCAGTTTTTTTCTTTTTAATATAAACAACACTTCTGTTTTTTTTTAACTCTGTAGTTTTTTTCTTTACAGACTTCATTCTATGTTGAACTTGTTATTGCAAGAATTAGGAGTTTCTTGACAATATTGAAGAAACTAAGAAATTTCAGAGTAAGTTCAACAGAGGATAAAAAGGAAGCAGGAAACGCAAATTAGTAAAGATTTCATTTTTCTTATATATTTGTAACTTGTATATTAAATTACTAATGGTTTTTGAAATTTTACAGATTTTTACCTTCAACTTTTTAAAGGACCATGATTATCTTTTCTGATGTTTTATTATTTTATATTAACTCTTTATATTTTCAAGTTAGTTTTTCAATTTTTATTAAGTTCAAATATTGTTTTTTTTAATTACAATTTAACCGAAATAAATTGGTACATGGCTAGTAAAATCTGAGTGAAAAAAAAAAAGCCAGAGTAAATTTAAAAAACTGTTTATATGAAATAATCTTTATTAATTATTATGGATAAATTCAAGAACAAAGTAAAAAATGATTTAATTAAAATTAATGATTTGACTTGCACTCTAATCATATAGTTACAAGTTCATAAAAGAATTGTATTATAATTTATATTATTATACATTAAAATAATCAACATGTTGAGTAATGTTTTCATTCTTTGCTATTTAAATTAGAATTTTTAAGATTTGAGAGGAGATGCATTTAAAAGAATGAAGTGCGGTGACAATTACATATAAATTGTTTAAAACTATGTTAACATTTATTCATCAAAATATAAATTTTATTATAATTTTAAACCGCTTACAAACCATAGCTTATGTTATTGAACTTTCTCCTTTAAATTGTATTTTCATCATTTTAGGAGTCAAAAAGAAAATTTTAATATTACTATCATTTTAGTTTACGTGAAGAAGTAATAGTTTTTAATTTTACATTACAAACTATATTAGATTTGTTTTTCATCTTAAAGTGTTTTTAAAAATTGATATGTAATACAACTATTAAAAATATTATATTCCAACTTAAAATATTCATATAAATATAAAAAAAATATTGTTGCAAAATATTTCCATTTGCATAAGATAAAAATATTAATTATAAATTCAAAATCATATTTAGGCAGTTATAAAAAAATTCTGAATATCTTTTACTTTTATGGAAATTATATTGCGTTATTTGAATTGTCGTTATTCTCATGTTAAGGTGAAAAAGTATATCCTCGCTCGAGAATATAACAAATTATTTCCTTTTTTTTCAATTATTTTAGAAATGTACAAAAATTAATAAAATATGTTTTAAGTTATGCCTTGAGTATATTATTCCGACGATAATATTTTAAAAAATGTGATTTGAGATTATAAGATGGTTGTTATTATAAAGTAAAGTTATCATAAAATCTGATATAACAAACTTAGAAAAAAAATGGTTCAATTATACGGAACACCAAAATTCAAAGGAAGAAAGTTAGAAAGTTGCGTGCGTGCGTGATGAAGTAAAAGGGCTGTGAAGAGTGTTGCGATTGCTTTGCTTGGTTTGTTCTCTGAAACAGAGAATGGAAGTGAGCGACAAAGTGAAGATGGCTGCTTCTCTGTGGTTAGAAGGCTTTGGAGAAGCTTGTTGCCTTCATCGCGTTGTTCTTCTGTGTATGAGGTCCCACAACCTTTTGATGCGAACTGGCCAGTGTTTCCTCTTAAATGGTTTCATTTTTTTAGGAAGGTATTTTCTTTCCCTTTAATCACATTCAATTTTCTTTTCTCTACTCACCATTTTACCCGTTTTAACAAAAATTCACACCCCATCCTTTAAATTACCACAACTCTGCACTGGGAAATCAAATTTTGTAATCCAATGGATGTCAGACAACCTTTGTTACTTGTCTTTTGTTGTGTTGTGTTGTGAGTGTGATCAATTTGCTATATTGGGTTGTTGGCGCACAGGGAGATAACGGAGGAGGGTTATTGTTACCTGGTTCTTCATAAGGAACGGAGCAATAGGAGAGCTTTGAGGGATAGACTTAACAATTTACTACAGTTTTAACGTTTTTGGTCTCCTATGGAAATTGTTGTCAAACATTTATGATCTTGATAGTGGTGTCAGTACCATTTTGCTCCTCTTGATTCAGTCTTCAGCAGTTTTCACAAAAATATATTATTCAGTGTGAAAAATTAAAAATTTCTGTTTTTCATTCACTTCTCAACCGTGTATAATGGAGTTCACGGTGCTCAGGATTTGAGGATTGTATTGTTGGAGTTTATCATTCCAATCTGTATATTCATATGTTCTTTATGATATTTATACTAATAGGCATTAATTGGGCACACTGAATTTTCAGAACTGAAATATTTGATAGATAATCCTTTTCACATCAGCCTTTCTAAAAAATCAATCTTTTTCTCCAATTTACTGGGATATACGTCTCAATTTGAGTTTTAGGTAAGTTAGCTGTCTGTGGTTGGACAAGTGGGTTTTGGAGGGGCCAAGGTCTGCAAAATGAAATCTGTTTGTCCCTTATAAGTGCTTTGCTCATGAAATAATTGAACTAGGTTCAATTTATTTTAACACGGAGAATAAGAATTTGCTGCCAAGAATTGGATTATGTATACTTTTGACGTAATGAGTGGAAGAAATCTGATTGACAATTAGGTGTTGATACCTGAATATTTTTTGTCGTCTATGGATTGTACTTCACAATCACGAATCTGACTTCTACTTGTATAAGAATTTGAAAATCTTTAAATTTTTGTGCAGTATATTCGTCCTAAAGTCAGTTGTGATCCCTGCATTGTGGTGGATATTACCTGGTCAATGCTCACAATTTGTTTCTCATGAACTGTGTGACTTAGGTGGCACTTTGAAATTTTATTCTTTCTTACGTCTGGCACTCATTCAGCTCTGTTACGTAAGTATAAAATGTACTACTTTTAAAGTGCACACTGACCATACAAAGTACTTTGTTGTGTTTCTTTCCAAGTTGATTCTGTTTTCCATTATAACACATGGATTTTCATTATTCATATTATTTGAAGAATCTTTGACAAGTTTTGCCTTGAATGTTTGCATAATTGCTGAACCAGTTTGGAAGAATCTATTAATGAGAAAAGCATGGAAGATCTAATGAAAATGTGAAATTTCAAAAGTCAATGTTTGCAATGCTAGTTGTATAATTCCTGAGATTTTTTTATTTATTTTCTTTTGATGCAATGCATTTTAGATATTTTGGTGTATCTAGTTTGCACAAGAAAAAACTCTGCAATTTTGAATTTGGTTTTCCATTTAATCTGTTGTGATTGTCCTTCTTTTTGTTTCCTGCAGGTGCTCTGGTTTTACCCATTATACGTGTTCAGCATAGTTCTCAGCACAATTTGGTAAGATTTTCTTTCTAATCATCTGTCTTGCATCTTTATTTTCATTTTGTATATCTTGGGCTGACCATGGTTATTTAGTTATGCTCGTTGTCAAGTTTTTTCATATGTGTACATGTCTGAAGCTTCATCAACCAGGTAGAATAAACAGAGTGCTCTTAAGCGGACTAGATATTCTCCAAACATGAAAAGAACAAAACGTAGAAATATTACAGCCTTTCAGCCCATTCTATATCCATATATGCAATCATAAATATTATAAACTGCTTTTTCTATCCAAAATCAGTGCTGGGCTGGAATTCTTGTTGGAAATTATAGTTTATAAAGATGTGATATGGAAGAGTGATCATCTAGAAGGGATGTGGTTGTTTTTTAGTTTTCTACCTGAGTTCAAGGCTTGGAGGTTTCTCCATTACTAGGTGCTTTCATCTAGAGGTTTGTGGTAACATTTAAATCACCTGCATGACTATCCACATAATTGGTGCCATTGATTTGATTGATGCTTATGTAGAGGCTATTGAATCCACTCTCCAATCAATAGATATTGTTGCAAATTGTGGCTTGAAATTGAAGGAAGCCCTTAGTTTGGTTGAATGAACGTTCAGATAGGGTGAGCTCCTTGATGAGTAGCATCAGGAACCTAAGAAGCACAAACACATTTCTGAAACGCTGTTTCCATCCAATGTGGCCAGTCGGATCAGACATGGCCTACCTGCTGGACATGTGAATCTAACGCCGCTTATTTCCTCTTTTTTCACAAACTCATGTGGTTTTCCATCATTTTTCGTGTTTACCCCATTGCTAGTCACTGTCTATCAAACTAGCCATTGTCCATAGTTGAACCAGTGTTGGTTCTTGCCCATGCAGGTTAAAAATTTGATATATTTTTTTGGAATTTTCTTTACAATGATTGTTTCTCAAATTCTCTTACATTTTTTTATGGAGTAAGATGTCTCTTAGTAATATTTTTATGAGACTTATTATCATCTGAATATATGCATCTTATTGTGATATTTGACCTTAGATCTTATTTATTTTGTGATTTTGATAATATTTTCTAATATATATATATATATATATATATATATATATATATATATATATATGAGTGTGTGTGTTCGTGTATAAATATATATAAGCCGTGTCCATGCTTAATAGTCAGGAACATTGCCAAGTTTCTTGTGGAAATGCATGATGACATGTAAGAGGGATTACAACACCCGCAGCATTCGTTGATTTCACCTTCCAAATTTTGGGTGTGAATGACAAAATAACGGAGGCTCCTAGATCTAAACATCAAAGATTTTATGATCAATACTGCGTGTATTGAATCCAATTGAACTGCACCAAATAGTGGCTTCCTAGAGTGGAAATCCATTAGATTGGTTGTCTAGGGCAGGAGAAATTCAGTCCTTATGTAGTTCGGACTCCTGTAAAATTATGACATATTTGATGTGTGTGATTACATTTTTCCCCTTTTTAATTATTTCCAGACGAAAAATGAGGAAATTATTTCATTTGAAGCTGCTATTATAAGTGGAAGGACTAAATTCTGTTCTATAGGAGAACTCAATTTTCTCCTCGATGCAAGAGGCTTCCATGCGTTTTATTACTGGCCAGCAAAAACCTGAAGGGTACAAAATTAGTCATGGTTGTGCTAGGCACCTTTTCTGAATATGCCCCATTTTCTCCAAATAAAATACCCTTTCACTGTCATGGTTGTTGCTAGAATTTTGTTGAAGTGGTACGATTACATGGTTTTCCAAGTGCAATTTGAATAAGAGAGAGCTTTTGTTCCTCAGCAATGTCTGTTATTTAAGATTAGTATGTCCTATCCTATCGTCCATATGCAGAAGACAAACTGTGGTGTTTAGCATCTGTTTGGAGACTTATTTGCTGTCTTTTGCTTCTGAGCAGTCTAAACATTTAGCATTTAGCATTTATTCCTATCAGAATTACTAACACATTGTTTTTAGGTACAATGACATTGCCAAGTATGGGTATGCTGCAATGGGAAGATCTAAGCTGACTGTAGAGAAAGGCTCAAGCCAAAACAACTCTCCAAGTATGCAAGATGCTCATCATGTAAAAGGACCGTCTGGCTTGGGAGGGTAAAGTTCTAATTAATAGTTACTTTGCGGAGCAATATTTTTTTTTTTCTATTTGGTATCAGTTTTTTTTTTGCGGTAAATAGTGGAAAAGGTTCAGCTACTGTGTTTACTTAATTCAGGGTCATGATTGGAATAGGACAGCAGGTGTACTCGATACTGCTTTTGGGTGTTTTTTTTCTTGAGGTACTAAAATCGTTACAATTTCAGTTTCCATGAGTGTAGGATAACATTTGCACGCTCTGATATGCAGTAAAAATAATCCTTACATATGCTATTTCTGATGTTATATGCAGGTATATGCAACAGGATACATACCATATATAGGCAAGCTGATTAATTTTTTTCTCCTTTCCTGGATGTATGCATATTACTGCTTCGAGTACGTGGTCTGTAATTTCATCTGTTATTTGATGTCTTTGATAGTTGAACGCATGCTCATTAAATATGTTTTTTTCATTAGGTACAAATGGAACTTCAATGAAGTGGCTCTTGACAGAAGGCTGGACTACTTTGAGTCTTACTGGCCATTTTTTGCGGGATTCGGTGAGTATGCTTGCAATCAACTAGAACTAATCGGGAGAATTAACAAATCATCTTGGCAAGAGAATTTCACATGTTAGATCATGAGGATTTCCTTTGATTGGTTTTATTGGTTTTATGCGATAAAAGGTTAAATCATAATCAGTCTCTGTAACACGCGTAAGTGACAAAGTTATAGGTTGTAGGTGGAAGGATGATGACTATGGGAATATGGATGAGGTTTGGAGAATTTCAACATTGTGAAGTGGAAAGTTAGTTAGCAGAATCCATATAATTCATATTGAAATTGTCTCCATAGCTGCTGAAGTTTAAAATTCATTCTTAATTCTATCATCTTGAAGAATGATAAACTACATTGGAACACTTTTTTTGTCCAATAATTTACCTATGTTTTGCATGATATTTGAGATTAATATGTAACTTATGTCCTCACAGGGAGCCCGTGTGTTTTGGCCATATTCTTTTTCTCTCCCCTTGTTAGTTATGGGATTATGGCTGTACTTTTCCCACTGGTATGGTGACTATGCTGTTTATTTCCCTTCTAGTTTTTTGTCTCCTGCATTTTTTTTATGTATTTTTCGTTTCCTTTTGATATTCAAAACTAAATATCATGAATAAACTATATACTGAACTATAAACTTATATTGTATATTTCAGTTTGTTCTAACTGCAACTGGATCAGAGTCAGAGCTAGAAATATCCTTCGAAAAACATAAGTGGAGAGCTGCTGGATTGGAAAGACTTCCAATATTTTATGTTGCAGACAAAGTGTCGTAAGCTCTTCATTAAACATCCGTTTGCTCTAGACATTGCATTAATAAACTTAGCTACTAGGCAAGTAGACCCAAAAGAGTAAAAGGGTGAATAATGCCTAATGATTTTATATGATAATTGAAGACACTACATACTCCGATGAGTCAGTTGTTCCAATGATCATGAAAATTGCATTTTTCTTTGACGAAACCGAGGCTGCCAAATCCTTGTTAGTAACCATACATTTTCTTCACCTCTTCTTTGTTTCTGCCTCTAAATACATGGATCTTTCAGGTTGAAAATATATGTTAAAAGTTAATGTTATTTTTGTCTGTTTGATAGAAATCTTCACCATTTGCTATAGATGGAAAATGCTGCTATTATTTGGCCACTATAAGATATTAAACTCTTCCAGTGGAAAAGGAATTGTCTAATGTTATATTGTTATAGTTTAAATGATTCTGTGATTCTAGCTTATGATAAAAAACTAATGTTTCGTGATTCTAGCTTATGATAAAAAACTAATGTTTCTTGATTCTCAACTTATTTCTGGTAGTTTACATTTTATCCCGAGTGTCTTTTTACTCTTAGTATGAGGTACAACATGCAATGAATGAATCGCAATTTGATGACCCAAAATTCTGGTAACGAGTTAATGAGTGATGGTGAGCTTGCATGATGCATTATGATTTTAGCCAAACTGATTGGTATTTGTGTAGGCTGTGGATATTATCTCTTTTCCCACTGGAAAAAGGGGACCAGGTGCAAGACAGAAAAGAACAATAAGGTTGTCGTGGTCAGTTATTCTGGCATTGCTGATGACAGGTGAGAACACAAACAGATTTGTCCTCAAAGGCTGTATTTATTTTATACTTTACTGTGCAAATAGTTATTCAGCATATATGAGCAACTCCCTCCCACCTTCCCCTTTCACTTTTGCTAAAAGTTCATCAATTTGTTTCTTTTGCTATATCTGTCTCCTTTTTAATGGTGTAGGACCAATTTTATGTAACAACTGATGTGATGGGCTGCACACGTGATTCAGAATTCAGACGCAGAGAGATCAAAAATCACCAAACTGGACCACATTACAGACAAAATTACTGTATAGGAATCTACTCCTTCCTAACATTTTATACAAACCATGCTGTATTTAAAACATGGTCATTGAAATTTGAAGTGTGCATATATCTTTCAAGCAGTGATGGAATGCTAGTCTTTGAAATTCTCTTTCATTTAATGCCAGGCTTTGAAATTTGACAGTTTTTTTGTTCTAGTAGTAGTTCATGTGCCACAGCTACAAGAGTTTGTGGACACATGCAGTAGTTATCTACTACCTGATAGAAAGTCCTTGAGTTCATATATAAATGTGTCAAGGTAAATCATATCTATGCAGGTTCTCCTTTATGTATCATTTTTTATGTTTTAAATAAATGACTTTTATCTTCATTTTAGTAAATGGTCATTCATTTTTCTTATTTTAGTTGAAATTAATATCAGAAAATTAAATATAAAAAAAATTATTCATGAACAAAAAATTGATTAATTTAATTTATAGAAAATTTGTTCTCCTATTTTCTATATAAATGACGTGTACACATTGAAACATAATTTGCTGCAACAAAGTTTTGTATGAAATATGGGCAATTGCATATATATATTTATTACTTTTGTTTACGTGTTTATGTTTTTGCTATTCCCACTCCCCCTTTTGTTGAGTTCACTCCAACATTGTAATGAAACTAGTTACTGGATACCCCTAATAAATATTGTGCAAAATTACAACCGATAGCAGTCTTATAAAGCATTAATATATATGTTGTGTGTGTGTATATAGATAGATAGATAAAATACAGTAGTTATTTAAGATAAAATAACTAATAATAATAATAATAGTTTTAGCTATATTTAGGTAGAACAATATCACGGTTGAAGACTCTGTAGGACAAAAAAAACACATTAAAGGATCGAGTGCCATTTTACTTTTATATAATATTTTTCCTTTTGAATTTTACGATATCAATTTTTTTTTTAAACTTTGTTTCCAGAGATGTTAATGATTCGTATATTCTATTAGATCAACGATGAAAAGATTTTAGTTCAGTTAATATTTAAGATGTTATATCTAATGCATTTTCTTTCCAACAAACTTAGCCTTTACTCCAAATCATCTAAGTCTCAACTAATGCAATATAAATTATAATGTTGAATAATTAAAATACAATTTTATACCTAATGTATAGTTATATTATATTATTTATGTTGAGATATACGTTACAAGATATATTAATTAATTATAGTGGCCTCATTCTTCAAATTCGTATTTAAAATCAGTATATCCGGTCAGCATTAACTTAAACTTGTCCTATGTAGAGTGAAGTTTAAATTCCAATGAATAAACTATATAAAAATTTAAATACATTAGAGAAAATATAAATATAAAATAATATCTAAGATATTATTCAGAAAGAAATAAATGTTTAAGGACGAACTGTGTAGTACCTTCTCTCTAACATACCTTTCTGCATTTATTAAATAATTAATTAAAGGGAAGGTCGTAAAAATTTGTATTTTGATAAATTTGATGAAATAAAAAATTATTACTGTTTTTTTTTATCTCACATGTTATGCGGTGGGAAAGAGTTTAGCAGAAAAACATAAAAGCAGTGAAAGAGTGGAAGAGAGAATCATTGTCCCATAGTTTGAGGACCACGCGCGGCACTGTTACAGAATCACACTTGCTTTGCTCAAAACCAAACCCGCACTTGGGAGGCATATGATTGGAGCACGTGAAGCGCGTGGCACTTTATTATTATGATTCGCTATTCACATATTCGGTGAGATGGTCCCCACCCAATACTTAATACAGCTTGATCGATGGATCGATAGAATCCATCCTGGCCGTTCGTTTCTTCCTTCAATCTCTCTCTCATCATTCCTCCGTGTCCTTTCCTTAAACACATAAAGTGAAAAACCCAAAAACACGTCTTCCGATATCCTTATAATTAAACATGAAATAATTATTTTTTAATCCTTAGGTCAAAACTTGAGTTTTTCCTACTAACTAAAACCCTTGTATTTTAGTACTACTCCACTGTCATATACTATTCCCAATTTCATAGTTTTTCAAACCTTGGAGACTTTTTATTTTGATAAAAGAAGGTAAATTTTAGTGTAAAGTGAGTGAAAGTTTAGTTTTGTCTGGTAACAAAGTAGAAAGGTAGGGGTTTCCATATTCACATGTTTGTAAAAATACATGCACACATATATTAATATAATGTTTGGTTTGCTGTTTCAAACATTAGTATCTATGTTTGGAAATTGGATTGTGAAATTGAAAAAAGAATGAAAATTGGGAGAGGAAATAAGGGTAAAAGATAAAAAGGGAAAAATTAGAAAGAGAGAAGAATGATTGGGCAATGAACAGAGTGTAGTAAGTAAGTAATCTGAAATTGACTGTTAAAGTCAACACCAGAGTCATTTTCCTTGCCGTCCTGCTTCTTCTTCATTATCTATGCATTTCTCTTTCTCTTTCTTTTGTCTTTTTCCCATCTCCATTATTCAATCTTCAACTTTCTCATTTTCCCCACTAAATATATATATATATATATATATATATATATATATATATATATATATATAACCTTTTTTCATCATCTTTACATCACCAATTCTTTAAATATCACACCATCATCAATGTCAAACCAACCTATCACTTCCTAAACCTATACACAATCAACCAATATCATAGGTATACCACTAAACTAATAATTCAAGCTATGCTATGGAGTGAGGATTTCAATTTTGAAGTTCTTTTATAAGTGAGAAAAGAAGAGTGGTGAAAATGAATGGCTTCCATCCTCTGACATCCCCTGAAGTTTATAAACTGAGATCTGTATAGTGAAGCTACCAATAATTACTATTTATATACTTTACTCTCACACTCTTTTCTTTCCTCACAATCCTATTTTGCTTAGTTGTCTTCTGCCATTCTAATTATTTTATCCTTTTCTGTTTACAGTTTTACTAAAAATTATTTCTTTCCTACTGTAAGAGGAATCTTTGTATTAATTCATTTAATAACTTCACACAAACAAACAAAGTTAAAAGGGAAATATCATTTAATAATAACACTAGAAGGAAAATAAACTGGCAGCATGTTTAATACAGTATATATATGCTATTTTATGAGTAGAAAAAAATTGAATTATACAAGGAAAGAAACAAAAAGATATATGAGGAGTAGCATGGAAGGAAGGAAATCAAATCTTTCCATTTAAATTCCTTTGTTTTAATATTTTTTTCATGCTGTCATACATAGAAAGAAAAGAGAAGAAGCAAATAAAGTAAATGAAAATAGCAAGACAAATTTCCTCCTATACAAACTCTCTCAGTTTCCTACGTCCCTTTGGACCAAAACCAAACATACCGAGATCTCCAGATCAAGCTAAAGAAAATGCACTCTCTACAAAGAAAAGAAGTGCAAAAAAATGTAAATAATAAATTAAAAAAAAAAGCATAATCAGAAGCACATCTAATTATCTACTCAACTGTGATGAGCATGAGCTAGCATGCATCCATGGATTTTTCAAAAGCACTCACTTATCACAAATTCATTCAACTCAACTTCCAATCTGCAAGAAAAAAATGGAAAAAAGAAATCCAATAATCAAACTGCAGCTCTTCCTCCACAAATTACAACTTCAAAATACAAGTTAAATGGAGGAACATATATATATATAGATTGAAATTTTGACATATTTACAGCACAGAATCTACAGATGAAAACGAAACCAACTAACCAATTTGAGAGTTCATTGGGAGCTGTTAGGAGCATCTTCTCCACTCTCACTGGGTTGATGTTGATGTTGATGCTGATGCTCCAAGGGATGATGATGGTGATGATGGTGATGGTGATGAGGATGATGATTGTCGGAATTAATATTGAAACCAGGTCTTGAGTAAGCATTAAGGGCAGCTAACATGCCGAAGTTGGAGTCGGACATGGCGAGACCCAGATGTTGAGACGGTTGCTGCGGCATTAACATTGACCCTAATTGCAGAGAACCCGCACGTGCGCCTTGGAATTCAAGCGCACTCGGAAGATTGAACCTTGGCATGAAACCACTCTGAGGAAAAGGCCACATCTGACTCTCCGAACTCGCAGAGGATCCACCACCGCCAGAAGAAGAGGCTGAAGCGGCAGCTGCAGCAGAACCGGAAGAAGCCGCGGTTACCGGAAGCATCCAAATTGTGCTGCCCGGAGGTCCACTCGCTGGAGCGGGTGCCACGGCCCACATCGCTGTGGCGGGTAGCAAATTCGTGGGCCTGAGAAGCCCAGAACCAGCTTCGTTTTGCTGCTGGGGCTGCTGCTTCGGTAGCTGTAGGTTCGGAGTTTTAGGCGAAGAACCGTCACCGCTCTCGTTCTGTGATTGGGAGTTAATGTTATCGTCTTTGAACAGATCTTCTCGGTAGCGTTTCCTGAGATAGCTATCGCCGGAGTCACCGCCGCCGCTGGGAAGCGCTTCCGCGATTTGATCGGCGGAAAGAAGTTGCTGCTGGTGCTGCTGGTGCTGTTGGTGCTGCTGGTGAGCGTGAGCGTGAGGGTGGAAGCCAAGTAAAGCGGTGTGCTGAAAGGCTTCATCGTAAGGGTGGTGAGCGAGTGCGAGCGCGCCGTGAAAGGTGTGCGGGGCCGACTTGGACGGCGGTGCGGACAACGTGGAGCCGCTGCTGCGGAAGGAGACGTTGAGGGTGGAGAAATTAGCGGGGATGGTGCCGGTCCCGGTGGCGGCGATGATGGCGGGCTCGGCCTGCTGGAGGAGCCACTCGATGGTCTCTCCGTCGGACTTGTGGCCCAATTCTCTAGTCAATTGGAAAACCCTAGCAGCGCAGGTGGCGGGCATTCGAATTCTGCGGCCGCGGCCGTCTACCTTGGTATGCCTGTCCTTGGTGGATCGCTTGGGAGGGTTGGCGGCGGGGGAGGGCTCGGCGACGGCGGTGGAGAGCGGTTGGGTCTTGTTGGCGGAATCATCAGATCTGGTGGCGATGGCCAAGGAGGCATCGATGATGTGGGAAGAAGCTGACGCAGAAGAGGAAGAGGAGGAAGAATTAGAAGAAGAAGAAGTGGTGGAGGAAGAGATGAAAGGAGATGGAGGGTTTGGCCTGACAACATGGGAAGAAGAGGATTGTTGGTGATGATGGTGGGGGTGTGGACGAGGATGAGTAGCACCACTAACACCACCACCACTACCACCGCCGCCACCGCCAGCAGCAGCTGCAGCAGCTGCAGCTGCTCCTGGTGGTGGTCCTGTGTTTGTTTTTGTGTTGGTGTTGTTTGTGTTGGTGATGTTTTGCTTGTTGTTTTGCAAATCTGATAGTTCCATTTGGTGGGGGAGGCTCTGATCAGATTTACTTGTCTTTTTTATTTTTTTGTTTTTAATTTTTCTTTGAAGGCAATGGAATGAAATGGGTTTGGATGATGAATCATGACCCCCATTCTTCCGACTCTATCTCCCTCGTCCCCATTCTCTATTTCCCTTTTAGACAGAAAGAGAAAGAAGAGAGACAAAGAGAGAGAAAGAAAGAAAGAAAGAGAAAGAGTTTTTAAATTTTGAGTCTTTGGACCTCACTTTGTGGGGTTCTTCCCTTTTGATTGACTATTGTCTTCCTCTCTGCTCAGACCATAACACCAAACACAAAGCCACTCGTGGGGTCTCGTAAAAGGAATTCTCAATTTTCCCCTTCAAAATTCCATCTTTCTCTTTCTTTCATTCACCCAACAAACTCCAAATATGTTTTCAGCTTCAGAGATATGTTAAATCTCTAAGTAAAAGATAAAAAGGTAAGTAGGAGTTCTGGGGTTGATGATGAAGTGGGTGGGTGACATCGTTAATGCCATATATACTGTATTATACTGTATTATACTGTATAATGTATACTGTTAATGTGTAGAATACAATAGAATGAATACAGAGAGATGAAGACATGAGCATCAGATAAAGGCATCTAATGCACATTCTGTGTCTTTCTTTCTTTCTTTTTTATGCTTTTTCTATATTTCAATTCCTTTTCTCTCCCATGGTCAAATTTGGTTGAGCACTCCACTTTTTCACTAGTGGGATCATTCACAAAGACACAATTGCCCCTCTCCCTTTTCATGCCATCATCACTCTCCTCAAATTCCATGCAACACCGTTCAAACAAAAACAACATTCATCAGTTTCTTAATCTAAATTAGGCTAATGCACTGTGGAATCATCCACATCCAATCTCTTCTCAAACAACCACATTGGAAGCTTTATATTCTTTGAATCCCATCTGAATTAAAGTTCATCTTACACACATGTCACATTCAGTGACTAAAAGTAGAACCTTTATCACTAAAATGCCTTAGCCTACTATATATAGACTCAATAATCTCAAAGGAAACAAAACCATTTCAGCTCAAAAGGGTCGAATGATTGAAATCAGGATTCACCACTCTTATTTCTGTGATTATCTTTTACACCACTGTTTTTCTTTCACTAAATATAATCATGTAAGTTAGTATATCGTGTCAAAACCATTAACATGTTCAGAAACTTTACACAATAGTTTAAAAGAAAGAAGAAAAAACTGATAATGGAACATTAACATAAATATAGGGTGCAATTGGTTTTGATCCTTTCATAAATACAGTAAACCAAACTTACCACATTTTCACCTTAATCCAAAAAGTTCAAAGCAGAATGAAAGAACCGTTACGCAATCATTTCAAATGTTTGAACTTTCCATATACTTATACATTGCATAACCCTGATATTATTATACACAGGTAATTTCAATTTTTACATACATGTCAACCCTTCTGTGTAAATATTCCATGAACGGAGAGAAAAAGTAAAGCAGTGAAAAAAAAAACACTTTTTTGACTAAGTAAAAATACAGTTTTTCCTAATTGTTTTTCCATTGGTTGCATTCAAAACTTTCTATAATGTTCTCCAGCTGGAGAAACAAGCTGTACCATTCTGATTTAAAAAATTAGATGAAAAGTTTGTGTATTCTGCAACCCTTTGAGTTGTATTTTTATGAAGTGTACAAATTTGTCCTGTCACAACTTTGGTGACCAAACTTGGAAACAGTACTTGATGCGTGTCTCTATCAGTTTTACTTTTTATATATTTCCAGCAGCTATATTATTCTGGAATCAAAATTCAGAAATCTTGAACTAAAAATAATGAAAACACCAATCAGTCAGAGCTTAAAAAAACAAAAGAAAATTACAATCCAATCTGGACCCCCCTTTGGCTTATTATAGTGTTTCAGATTGTACAGATAATGATAACACGTAATTAAATGTACTAACCAAACCTTCGTCTTTATCTCTAACCTCTCATGACAGTATTAAATTCAACAAATCAGTTGCCATTATCACAGAGATCACAATTAATACATAAAAAAACAAAAGGGCATGTTGGTAAATGAGTATTGGTTTTACTGTAGTGCCTGCTGCTTGAGGACAGTCACAGTGAAAATTACTGTTCATACATCACACCACCTTTGTTTGGTTCTTTCCTATAAAAAAAAAAGGTTCTTGACAGAGACTTCTCCATTTGGTGTGTATTATTATTGTTGAATTTTGCTGGAAATTCCAGAAAAAAGAGTGGTGAAATATGAAATATGAAATATGAGATATGAAATAGCAGTGGTGTGGTTTGAAAATGATGGTGTGGCAGAAATTGTCAGAGGAAATTGGTGTGTTTGAATGAAGATGATTAAAAAATAAAAAAAGAATGGTGTAGGTGTTATCTAAATCTGTGCCTTCTGCTAAAAATAAGTTTACTATGTCCTATCAGTGGTATTTCAGTGCCAATCTTTATTTCTTTCTGTTCCTGCTTGCTTTCCTTTTTTAAAATCTCATCTTCCTGCTAATCAAGCTTTGCCAAATATAGCCATGCAACCATTTTTATTCAAAAAATAAATAATCAAAACCATTCACTTTTGTACATCCACTTCCAACATTTCTTCACACTCCCAACAAACAATTAATACATATTTTAATCTTTCTCCCTTTTGTAGTTTTTGATGGATCTTATTATTAATAGTAAATAAATCAATCTAATATGCTAAACAAATTTCTTTGTGTTTCAGTTAGATTTTTTTTAAACCCATAATATAAAATGTTATAAATTTATATGTACTATTATTAATATTATGTTTCTATAAAAAGAAAAGTCAAGAATAATTGCATGCATTAAATTTAAATATTGCTTCTTCTTTCTTTGTGTCACTCCTTTTGTTTAAACATTCTTTAGTAAAAAAATTATTGATGATTCTTAACTTGTTTTTTGTTACTCATAATCTCTGTTGCCAAATATTACATAAACATAAATATATTTTTTTAATAAGGAAGAACACACATTTCAATTGCAATAACTTGTTATTATATGCAACTTTGTGTACATAGGGATGAACTTAAACTTCACACACACATTCTTAATTTAGTATAATGAATTAAAAAATTATTTATATGAGAATTATAAAGTTATTTTAAACTATAAATCTTAAAAATAACAAATTGTTTAGTCTTTATCTACATTTGTACTCTTAGTTGAAACACTTATAAATAGATTATGAAGGTGAGTTACATATGATATTATTATTAAATCATTCAATAAGGTATATATCAGAGATTCTTCTTCCATAAATCTGTGTTTTTGAATGATAGATTTAAAATAGTTGAAATAATTAAATTTGAGAAGAAAAAAATTAAGAATGAAATTGTTTGAATTAAAGAAATAATGATAAAAAAATTGTGAAAATTTGATATTAAAAAAATATTTTATAAATAAAATTAATTATTAAATTGAAGTGAAAACTAGATTTATTAAAATATGAAATAATTATTATTATAGTTAGTAAATAAAAAATATGTTTTATAATAAAAGTATATTAATAAATAATAAAAAATATATAAATACATTTTATTTTATTAGTTATTTTTATTGTTTATTTTATATAACAATAAAATATATTTATAGATACTTAATTATTATATCTTATGTATTAATTCAAAACTATATAATAAATTAATTTAAAGTTTCAATAGTTAAATGTAAGTGTTTGAACAGTGTTTTCTATTCAAATCTTTCCAATAGTAGAAGGAAAGTTCAGAAGGTGAAAAGTTATGACTTGCAACAATTTTAATATTATTGTAATCCTCAAATTTTGCCCTTTGATAGTATGTCCTTATTTCTTGCCCCCAAACATTAGGAACATAAGTCATGAACAACTTATATAAAACATATAGATTATAGATTGATTTATTGATATTTTTTTACTCAATTTTATAGTTGAACTCCTATTAAATTTAACCTAAAAATAGAAATGTAATATAATTAATTACTCTTAAAATATGAATTAAAGAATAAAGGTAATGTTATGTGAAGAAAATGTGCATGGATGGAAGGAAACAAAGGGTCAAATAAAAAAAATTAAAGCCGCAAAAATTCAGAAACTTTTCAGTTCTCAGAGTTTGAGTCTTCTCCCTCTACATGCTATGCTGAACGTCACCTTTGCACACTTTTCTCTTATTTATTTACTTATTTATGTAACAATCTCAACAATTTATTTATTTATTTATTACTATGATCTTCTTGTGTTGTTGCTTAATGTATATATTTTTTCTTACAAATTTATCCAAAGGGGATTTTGGTGAGACCCATTTCAGATTTGCTGCATCACCCTTTTACTTTGTCTTTTTCTTTCAATTTTTTAATTTAAGGATAACGATATACCTGTCATTTATGTTTTCCAATAGAAATTTTTTTTATTTTCATGCTTAATAGGATATGTTATTATTTCTACCAATCAGATAATACTAATTAAAAACCAAGTATTTGTTAAAAATTAAAAATACAAAATACATGTTTAGTTTCAACCACTTCTTACATTATTTATTATTTTGATAAATATTATCATTTGTAAGAAGAAAAAAAAAATTCTTTTAATAAACTAATTATGGTGTCTGATTTACTCTATCATTTAGTTGTTCAAAGATACAGAAATATAACCATACGTGTATTTCGAGAGAATGAAATACATTTTCATATTTTGATGTGATTGGGAATAGCAGGGTAATGCAGAGAGCGCGTGGGAATCACTCCCTAATTATAGAAATGAAAGAAAGTGAATTATCATCTTTGCAAGTGGGCCACCCCACTTCACCTCTCTTATTCCCAGTTACATGGAACAAACCATTCAGACATAAATAATCAAAATATTCAATAAATTATCAAAATTAACTATTTATCATTTTAAATATCAAATCCTGTTTACTATTTTTTTATATTTAATGATTAAGTAATATGTTGAACGGTTTTTTTCCAATCACGATTTTATCTTTATTAAATTATATTAGCTTTTAAAATTTGACTAATTTCAACGACAGTGTATATTTACTTTATACCTGTAAAACCTAAAATTAAATTTATTTACTCTCTGATCACTTTTAAAATATATTTAATCATCACAATAATTGAGTTGGTATTATATATGGTAGGTATTGAAAGTTTAGTGTAGGATTCAGATTCATTTATTTTGTTCTCACCAACACACATGTTTCTTCTACATTGGCAAATTCAAAAAAGGTTAAAGTTATGCATAATTATGGATTCTACCAAAATTAATTAATTGGTTGGTGTTGTCAGAAGAAGAAATTCTTTCTATCTATCTATATATATATATATAAATTTGTCTTAATGGATTGTGAACGTGGCCCAATTCACTTTGGGCTAAAGTGTGCGGGCCCAATTACATAATACTGAAAAGCAACAGCCTGTAAGATTGAAGAAGGTCATGATTTACACGTTCTTGTATGTTTATGAGAAAGAGGATAACGGTTCTCACCAAACGTGTGACATGTTGGGAGTGAAAGACAAAAAAATCCTTAACCTTTGTTCACTTGAATGGATTTGGGGAAGAGTGATTGAGTGGATTTGAAAAGATTTGAAGATAAATTTTGTTGTTGTTTATTTGAGTGAATATGGAAGTAAGTGAGAGTGAATTTGGAAGCAACGTTTGTGAGAATTAGTGTAAGATTTGATTGATTTGAAAGATTAAAAAAATTTACTTTTAAATTCACTCTCACTTACCTCCAAATTCACTCAAATAAACAACAACAAAATTTATTTTTAAATCCTCTCAAATTCACTCAATCACTCTCCCTCAAATTCATTCAAGTGAACAAAGTCTACGTATTGAAAACATAAAGGTAATTCTCTTAAAACATATATGCTCCATGAGGAAACATTTTAGATTTTTTTTTACCAGTTACACACAATTCTCATTCTTTTAATAGTTACAAATCAACAATTGATAATTATGAACTAGGAAATAAGTCTGGAAGGCAATGAGTGTGTGGTTGAATCACTTTATTTTATGGGCTTTGCCAGCTTTATCTCGAGACACTAATGGGCCTGAAATGACAAATAAAATGGGTTGCTTCCTGCACCCTTTCATATTTCTTCATCCATCCTATCAAAAAAGCTACAGGAAATCTTTTCCCCTGACAGGGAGGGGTGATTTCTGTCCTGAAAAAATATTCCAAAATTGTTTTTGTGTTCCAGAAAATAAATTCCAAAAATGTTAGGGTGCATGAAGCAATTATGAAAGATTCACATCCTTCAAAAATCACTCCTTTATAATGCCATGCCAGATCAGATAACTAAAATCCTCTGTTCAACACCTTCCATCAGTCACTAGTTTATTTTTAAAAAACATGTATTTGATGTTTTAACCTTTCTAATTGAAAAATATTATTGTGACACATTTAAATTTTTTACATTCATTTAACATTATCTTTACTTATTTTTTCTTTATTTTAAAAAAAAAAATACAAAACTTTACATTTTTATGATCATTTTACACTTATATTATGTGTCAAATGAATGTAAAAGTGTATCATAATACAATTTCTCTTTTTACTTTGCAGAAGAAAATAATTCTTTGATACAATTAAATATTTTACATTCATTTGACACTAACCTTACTTTTTATCTTCTTTCTTGAAAAAATACAAAAGTTTACACTTTTAAGATCATTTTATCTCTATATATACTCTGTCAAATGAATGTAAAAATATGTCATAATATCGTTCATTTTTGCATAAATAGAGAGTTGGTTTTATATTTGAAGGTGACATATGACTGACAAGATAATTTGACACAATAAATGATAAATATGTCTTAAAAAAACGAGTTTTGCATAATCCCTTTTGCTTTACACGTTCCAAATCTCTCCTTGGATGGCTTACTTGCCTTAACTCTATATAAGTAAGGCTTTGGGATATATAATTAGTTAAGTATTAAACTGATTTATGTTTCATAAGCTTTTTCCTCTGATAAATAACAAGAAGTGAGCAAAGTGGGAGAGAAAAAAAGTTAAAAAAAGTTGAAATAAAGAAGGGAAAGAATCGAGAAACGGGACCCAATAAGCAGCAAATGGTGGTATCCTTCGTCAGAATCCTGTCACAAACTCTTTAGCTTTTTCTTTTACTTTTCCTTTTCTCAATAATTCTCTGATCATATTTTTTCTTAATTTTGATTCTCTCTTAGCTCTCCAAAGCACCTTTATTCCCTGGGTTCTACGAAAAGCTCATCATGCATCAAGACATTATCTTATTCTTAACACCAGTTTTAAGAACATTACTTTATAACAATCTCAACTTCCATGTTTCTTTCTCTTCTTTTCGTACCTCTTTCCATTTTGTAGTAAACATTCCATCGAAAGAAGAACAGCGAAACCATGGAAGAGTTTGAGTATGAAGAGGTTGTGAAAGCAACAGAAAACTTCAACCCCAGAAGGGTCGTAGGGAAAGGAAGCCATGGGATGGTGTACAAAGGATTTGTTCGATTCAAAGAAAACAACAGCTTCAGGTTGGTCGCCGTAAAGAAGCCATCGCAGGGCCTTCAATCTCTTCACGACAACTCCAAACTCGAAAACGAAATCCGAGTTCTATCTTCTCTACCTGAAAACCCTCACGTGGTTAATCTTCTGGGAACCACGAGTGGTGATGATCACGGCCACAAACTCATTGTGATGGACTTCATGCCCAATGCCTCTCTCCATGACTTGCTTCATGCCAATGAAAACCCTCCCACGTGGCCCAAACGCGTTCAAATCGCCATGCAAATCGCTCGTGCGGTGCAGTTTCTTCACCAAGGTAAGCCTGTGGTGATTCACAGAGACATTAAACCCTCCAACATATTGTTTGATTCACGTTGGAATGCGAAGTTGGCGGATTTCGGACTCGCGGTGAGAGGGGTTGATCCGATGAGTCGACCCGCTGGGACAATGGGGTACTTGGACCCGTGTTACACTACCCCAGATAAACTCAGCACCAAAAACGATATTTTCAGTTTTGGGGTTGTGTTGATGGAGATCATAAGTGGTAGAAAGGCCATCGATGCCTGCAAAACACCGGCTTCAGTTGTGGAATGGGCGGTTCAGTTAATGGATGAACAAGTTTTCAAAGAGATATGTGACGCGAGAGTGGCACTGCCGGGTTACATGGTTGAAACGATCACTCGCCTGTTACGCTACGCTTCACGTTGTGTGTCAGAAAATGAAGATGAACGTCCTTCGGCTGGTGAAATTGTTATGGGAATGGAAAGTTGGCTGGCGAAACGAGTAAGGTTCCCCGTTTGGAGGCGCGTTTTGAATGGGTTGGTTTGGTTGAGGAAGAAGCCGATGATAAGTATTGGTTGGCAAACTCAGACACGAATTCAGTGTATAGCAGAAGAAGAGAGCGTGGTAGAGGATGCTGGTGTTGCCGGTGGGAAGATATCCATCACCATAAGGGAGGTTTTGGCTGATGTTAACATTGGAGTGACTCAAATTCAGATGAGTTGACTCGCTGCGAACCGGTTAGTCATCCAACTCGTTTGGGTCAACGGTCAAATCAGTTCAATTTCCCAACTAAAAAAAATTTGGGAATTTTGTTTTCAGGTTTGAGGTTGCAATGCTGGGCAATGGGGCATGCACAACAAACATTCGTACCAAGCCAAACGTGATGGTTACGTACGGGGTAGACAATATAGGCAGAGACTATCTAAAGCTTTAAGGGCATATCATCATGAAACTTTCCCTTTTCCCTTTAGTTTAATTCATGTCAAAAATCATATTTTAGTGTTAATTACTTCCATTCTTTACTTCTTTGAGATAATAAAATAAAAATATAAAAGTATTTTGTTGAAACCGCGTGGTGTTGTTTTTATTTATAAAATCTTTTTCTTCCCTAAAATGTGTTAGATTTTTATGTTCAACATTTCATTTATCTGTGTGGTTGTCTTCGATTTGGATTCTTGGTGTTGTAGTAGTACTGTCCCAGATTTGACATGTTTGTGTCTTTACCTTGTTTCTTTATTGTATCTAAACTAAAATGATAATTAAGTATAAGAAGACAAATCATACTACAGCTATCAGATCGATTCAGCTTTACGTTGTTATCGTTTATTGAATTGAACAGATTTGAAAAAAAATTACTTTCGTCGCCATGTTTTTGTATCACATACTTCTTGGCACGACAAAGTTTCAGATAAAAAGGGAATCTTAACATCTGAATATTAAACCAGTTTAAGACTTGACAATGAAATTTCCCAGTGTTACAAACTAACGGTGGAAGTTCGTTGACATGAATCAGATCCAAAGTCTACCCGTTGAAGAGGATAAAGATTTCCATACTCGCGACATCACATACTCACTTAAATTGAATCGTTAATTGATGACACAACTTTTCATATTTTGTTCTTCGATCAATCAGAGAGTGAAAACACACTTGACTCATTCAATCTTCACTTTAACCACACCAATTAATTAACTGAATGCTCAAATGTGATTTATCTGTTACTCCAAAAATTAATTTTCTGGAGTGTATTAATAAGGTAAAATGCAAGGTGACTATGATATGACGTCGCTGCTTTGGTTCTTGGTTATGGTGTACACAGGATATTGGCTAGTTTCGTGATTTGGGCGACCCCATGGCATAAGTGATGAAGGCTTGGTCCTCATCACTTTCCAACCACGAGATCACATTATGCACCACCAGCACAACTTTAAAACGGGTAAGCATCACACACAACACCAGATTTTTACTCAAACAAATATATGTCACGTATTATAAAGAAAACTCCCGGCCGGTCCTATAACCTTCCCATTTTTTTTCTTTTATCTTCAACTATTTACTTATTTTACAGATAAATTGGGTTCTAAGATCTAACTCTTAGCCTCTCTTCAAAGGGTGTGGAAGTTAACAAAGAATCATAACCAAAAGAAAAGTTTCTCAACTACTTTCATTCTTTTCCTAAATCAAAACAATGTGTCAAAGGTCTGAGAGAAAATAAAATTGTACATTTCGAATAAAACTGTAATGCTTCCGAAGAAAATAAGATACAAGTAAATACCAAAAATAAAGTACAAAAGAACTACAATTAAATTTAGTGAATGACCTAACAAAGCGGGAACTCTTTCTGCCTCTTAATGTTTAAGAACTTGGATTCCTGAGGCAATTGAAATTCCCCTCATCCTGCGGAAATAATCAAGGGTTATTTATCGTTCATTTTGCACACTTCGCTGAAGACACATTTTCACTAACAAAGAAAAACAACATTAAATCGATTATAAAAAACTAGACATTCTGCCGAAGGTTTCAAAGAGTACACATATTCCAAGAAGAAAATGAAATCCTCAACAATGTTTACAGCAAATACTCCCATACAAATATATATAGCCATTACATGCTTTAATGAAACAGGTAGCAGAGACAGGGTATTGAGACATAATCATGCATCATCTCACATAAATGTTCCCAATGTATTAAACCAAGCAAATATGCATACTAACAGATGAATATTCTTTGATAAATCACTGCACTTGAATGTCATACATGTTTATTTAAAAATAGTTGCAGTAAAAAGGTCTAATGCGATCAATTAACTCATCATTCTATGCCTGACACCATAAATGAAACCATAAAGAGCAGAGAATTCAAATTACTTTTACAAATTATTACCCTAAATTCCTGATTCAATTAAACCCTCGTATCGAATTATTTTAAGATACCACAGCACGACAACACGATCAACAGTACTTCTGAATAAGAACTAAACCAAACAAGCATCGATTAAGAAAACTTTAAAATTTACCAAAGCAATTATAACAAAAACAAAAAATCAGACCGGTCTCCAGGTTTCAACTAGAAGATAAAAAACAGATGTCCAAGCAGGACAAAGAAAAAACAGAGAAAAACAAAATTGAGAAAGAGTATAAATTACCTATCCAGATCCGACGATGATGTTGTTGATTGGAATGAAGATGAGCTTGACGAAAAAACCGACGAATCCCATCACAACAAAACCAATCGCTGTACGCACGGCAACCTTAGAGAATTCTGAAATACCAAACCGATCCAATAAATCAAGATCCACAGAACATAAATTCAATACTGTCGAAAAAGAATGGAAACATAAGAGAAATCAAGGAAAAGATATGGAAAGTTAGGTTTAGGGTTTCACCTTTACGATCGGGTTTGTGGCACCGCTTGACGAGCCTAACACTGTCTTTGGCAAATTCTCTGAGCGGATCGAACACAGAATCAATGGCGTCCATTATCTCTCTTTTCCTTCTGCCTTTTGGATCTGAATTGAAAACTGAATAAATATGAAAGCTGGTTGACGAAGGTTGAATTTTATAGAACTCAAAAAAAAAAAACTTGAGTTTGGGTTATACGTGTACTGGGCCAATAGCATGGTGCCATGCTGGATCTTACGATGACTATTTGGAACTCTATATTGTCCATGTCAAAAAATAAATATATAAATTTAAAAATATTAATTCAAATTATTTAATAATATTTTAAAGCACACAAATTGAATTGCTTGTAGTCTATAAATCAATTTATTTTTTTCCAGCCTAATATTAATTTAATTGTTGACATTATTATAAAAGCTTAATTTTATGTTGATAGTATAAGTAAACGTAAATGATTAAGATTTATTTTAATTATTACCTAATTCAATAATTTTAGGGTACACAATAATTATAATTATAATTAAATTTTATTGTTATTATTTATACTATTATATAAAGAAAATGAACTATTCACATAATTTAATTAAATCACTATTTATATTATTGCATAAAAGAATACAAATTTTAACCAATTTTAATATATTTTCACTTGGATAATTTTACCGTTATTAAATTAAACTAATTTTATCATGTATCAAAATACATGATGATATAATTTCTCTCAATCTCCTCAATTAAAAACTAGCTACATAATTTCTTATGACTTGATATATAATATTTGAAAATTTTTTAGAAATATGAAGTGGGTAAAAATTGCTTGGCAAAAAAGTGAAAAATTGTGAGAGATTATATCGTTAAGAGGCAATGGACTTGTAGATAATATTTTGTAGTTGAATAGGGTGTTTAGATGGTGATTTTGAATAGAAAATTTCTTTAAAACTATTATAGGTTTTCCTCACTCAACAAATTTTTATATATATTATTTTATTTTTAATCTCTTTTTTTATAATTACAAAATTTAACTCTTCGTGACATCTTTATAAAGTGAAAGAGAATTTTTTTAATAAGTAGTTTGAAAAGAGAAGGAAAATGAAAAAATGCATTTGATATCAGAATTCGTCAAGGCACTTCATAAGCAAAGAAAACAAAAGGAAAGCTAAAACACAAACAAAGTTGCAGAAGAAAAACACAAGACAGACCAATCCAAACTACACAAAATCCCAAGCTTTGAACAACGCATGGGAAATCCTTATTTAATGCTAAGTGCCAAGACCGATCCAGCGACCATCAAGTGCTTGATGGAAGACTTGTCTGGGAGGAGTTTTGAGCTGCACGGTGACGATTGTTGTTGAGCCAGACCACGAAGATCTTGCGGCTTATGCCCATGTCAGTGCAGAAACGTTGAATCTCCTCTCTGTTACCCTTGTGAGGTTTCCAGCCCAAAATATCAGCAAACCTTCTCATTTGGTTCTTCTGCTCCACCGAGAAGATGGTCCTCTTCCTCCTCAGTGGCCTTACTTGCTGCAGTGGCTCTGGGTTGTTGTTGTTGTCGGTAGCCCTTGCTGGGTGAAACGTCCCTGAAAAAGGAACTACATCAAGAAGATAATCATTCTCTGTTTCACTTTCCTGCACGGGATTGTGCTTGCGGTGAAAGTTGCGGTGACAACCGCAACATGCACAGAGGAAACTGTCCTGAGAGTTTCGCTCGGCGTTTGGTTTCATATACTCATTGCACCCGTCATAGCAATCTCCTCCAATGGCCACTGCATGGTTGCGACGGCACTCCTTGTACTCAACCTCTTCCTCGTCGCTTTCTTCTACTTGGTTTGTGAAACCGCTGGTATTGATGCTTGACATGGTGATGTTGATGGTGATTTGTGTTGAGGGAGAGATGTTATATAGAGTAGAACTGAAGGTGGGATGTAACACGTAATTACATGTTACTGCATGATTATGTCATATTTCGTTGCATCCTAAGATGTTGTTTTGTTAAACAAACTCTTCAAAAGCTAATTCATCCCATCATCTTACTTTCTGGATTAAAGTGGAAGCATTAATGGTTATTTAATTTTTTTCTTCACTGGTTTAATTAAGATCTTTGGCTCTTTTAATGAACTTCAGCATCTCTTATCAACTAGTTCTTTATCAGGATTGACAAGAGACAAGTTTTTAAGTTTAGAGTTTCGTCATACCTTAAACAAACTAATAAAAAGCCTTAATATATAATTATATAGTTATTAATTTTTTTTTCATAACACGGTATTTTAAATAGTGAAAGATTTGTTGTTTTTTTATATTTAGGTCGTTGAAATTTAAAATGGAAAGAACTCTTTAAGAAAATAAAATTGAAACATAATAAAAGAAAAACAATTTCTGTACATTAAAAATTTGTAAAAGAAACAATACATGGCTTCTCAGCATGAACAAGGCACTATAGATAATAGTGCGAGTTTCCTTTCAATAATATATATATATATATATATATATATATATATATATATATATATATATATATATATATATATATATATATATATATATATATTAAATTTACAAAACACATATTAAAATTTTTCATCAAAATTAATTGCATATCGATGTTAATTTTATCTTTAATAAACACATTACGATTACCAAAGGTAAAACACAACATGTATGTGTTAAATTACCAGAGTTTAAATAAAATTAAATTTTTGTACTAAAGTTGTAATTTTTTCTTCTTATTATACTAAAAAATAAATATATCTAATTTACCCTATTATTTATAAATTCTGAAGAATAAATATAAATCAAGTTTAATATCTAATTTCATTTATATTTGATATGATAATTTTATTTGTGTGGTCTAAAAGATAAATATTTATTTTTATATAGATAAAATTATAAGAAATAATTTTAATATATAATTTATATTATAATTCTAACGTATTATAAAACATTTTGAATACATAAGTTGTATTAAATTTAAAAACTTGTATATTAAGTTTTGAACTCTTGAAAGAGATGGATATTGCTTCATAATAATACCAATTCTTTTGACTACTGAATTTTAAGAGATGGATATTTATTTTATATATTTAAAACCATCATTATAAATAGTTTTTGATAATTAAAATTCATCACAAATTATTTGAATATTTAAGTTATTTTTAATTTTGAATTGTAGTATTTATTTTTTTAACTATTTATATTTATATTTTAAATTATTTTACAAAAATAAATAAGAAAAGGGCAGGTGGAGATTATTGAGATAGATTATTCTAAATAATATACGAAATTTAATTCTAAAAGAGAAAGACAGAGAAATAGCTAGAATATTTAATTGAAAGTAAATAGGTAAAGGTAAGTAACACTGTAATTATTTGAAAAAGAAAAAGTAACTTTGTGTAATTTTAGCCTTCAATGTTGATTTTTTTTTAGGATATAATAAGACGTAGGTGAAAGATTGAAATTTTTTTAAAAGATGTAAAGCGAAGAAAAATGAAAGCTGAAAGACAGTAAAACCCAAATTCAGACACACTGGAATTATGGATAATAATTTTTTTTTCAATTAATTAAAAATAATTATCAAAATTAGCATTATAAAGGGTAAAATACCGTATATACCTCTTGAAATAAGAGGTAAGAGATATTTTATGAATACCTGTTTTTAAATGAAAACACTAAAATTAAATAAAAGTAATTGACTTTTATTAAATTTAAATAAATCCACTTTTTTAGTAAATTATCGCCATTTTAGTTTTTGAAACACTGAAGCAATGTAACTGAAATTGAAATATATTGGTGCAGATACACTATCTTTGATTCTCTCTTTCTAAATTTATTTTTATTAATTAATTTTTGAAAAGGTTCTAGTTCTCATTTAATAATTCTTTTATATTTAGAAGGGAGACTCGTTAGAATTATTAATTTTCAATAAATGTTGATCAACATATAAGAGATAATCCTAGAATGAGAACTTGTTAAAATGAACTTACGCATAATTTAAGAATTTTAGAAGCGAGACTCCTTAAAATTATTGGTTTATAATCCATTTCAATTAATAATAAAAGACAATATTACAAAGAAAAAAGTTCCTGTTTTTTTCGAATAAAAAAGTTACAATGGATTAGTCATTAATATGATCATTAATTGATATTTAATGTAACAACTAATTTCATTAACTTAAGTTGTGTTCTCATGTGTTGCCTTAACTCCTGTAACTATATCATGTTGACTACAGATGTGTGACGCAAACACCAAAGTTGAAAGTTTTGAATAGGGCATTTATTATATTTAATAAAACAATTATATTTATGCACAATTAAACGTTTAACAAAAAATACATAAATGATAAAAAATAATATTACCTTAAAATTAAAAAATAATTGTTAAAACAAATAGTAGCCTGTATCTAATTAAGGCTATATAGTCAAACTTAAAATTGGTATAAATGGTTATTTTTTTAATTCGCAGGGTTAATGAGCGCACTTTTTTATTATTACGACGCCTTCATTTGTTGGTCTTGTATTTTGCATTTTGTTATTATGCATACATACATACATATACATATATATATATATAATAATTGTCCCATTGAAATTTTATTTACATTGTCATCATAAGGTATTTAAGATACATATATTTAATATCAGAATTTTAGGAAGCGTTACTAAATATACTTTTTTTAATTAGTGAGAACAGTTCGTCAACTTCGGAATTTTGAAGATTTTAAATTCTAAATTAATCATATAAGGAATGGTTACTTCTAAAAAAGGTATTGTAGAATGGTCACTGCCCATTACAAATATACGTGAATATTTTTATCATTCTTTTTCTTTTCTCATGATTTACATTGAAATGGCATCCTGAATACTCCAAGGTATGTCGGGATATTCTCCAATACAATTGACAGACTCAGTTATCAATCACTAGGCAACATCACACGTATTCCAACCTTTTTCATTTTTGAAAAAATTAACAAGAACAAGTGAGATAATGTCACGTGAAATATGGCATTCGTGGTATATTTATCAGCACAATGCCACTAAACAATAAAAAATCATAAAGCATTTATAATGTCAACTTGAAATCTAGCTATGTTTGTTAAAATAAAAACAATTTATGTTATCGTAACTTTTGATTGTAGATAGCGTGAAGGAATTTCTAAGTTGGTGTAATGAGATAACTGCAACTTAAATTTTGCATACTTACAGAAAATAATGGGACGTTCCCTCTGGCATTTGCAAAAAACAAAGACAATTGCATCCTTCTAGAGTTCTTGAGAGTCAATTAATGGAAGTTCAAAGTATAGCAAAACAATTTGTCACCTTGATTGAATGTGTCACTCGTTTCTTCTCAATTGACTGAAAA